>NC_022015.1:63883554-63905170 GCF_000317375.1 Microtus ochrogaster | reverse complement strand
GGGAGGAGTGGGAGGCTGGGAGGAGGCGGAAATTTTTTTTTCTCAATAAAAAAAAATTTTAAAAAAAAAGAAACACTGGAATAAGCTAGATTAAACCAATTTGTTTATTTTGAAAAAAAAAACCCATTGCCATTGTTCTTGAGTTCTCAGTAGTCCTTTTGTCCACTATGTTCAGTTCTTCTTAATGTGAGTGGGTTATTTTCTCTGCTGGTTAGGGTATAAGCAACCTATTTTGTTTAAAAAGAGGCAGTCTTCATTTTCTTTAAAAAAAAAACTATCTTTTTTTCATTATACATACCAATCCAAGTTCCCACTCCCTCCCCTATATTGAGTGGCTTGGTCTTGTGCAGCTCTTGTGTAGGTAGCCATGGTTGCTGTTTACTCAAGAGTACAACAGCCAAATCATGGCACAGTGACGGTATTTTATAGTTCTCCCCTAATCTTCTGGAAAATTCGCCTTTCTACTTTACTGATCTCTTAAATTCTTGATTTGGAATATTTGATCAGTTTTGGAAAACCCTCTGTGATTGTTTCTTCCCATGTTGCTCCAACCCCTTTCTCTTCCCTTACATTCTAGGAACCTGATTAAACATATGCTGGACCGCTTTACTTAGCCCTGTGGCTCTTAAACTTGCTCCTACTTAATTCAACTTCACGCTCTTCTGAGCTTCATTCTCTCTAAGATTTTTTTAAATGTATTTTATTTTTATTGAAATAGATTCTTCTGTCATATAAGCCATGCTGACCACAGTCTCCCTTCCTTCCACAACTCCCAGATCCCAGGATTACGTGTCTTCATAGTCATCAGTTTTCTCATAAGTTCTGCCCAATAGACTGTCAGTACCACCACTGAGTTTACTTACTGAATTCAAAATTTGCACCCCGGTTTCCTCTTTTCTCCTCTTATTAAGTTCCCCTTTCTGTTTCTGTGTATTATATATTTTCACTTGTCTTTATCTCTGTAATTATAGTTGAAGCACAATCTGTCCCTTTAATTACAATATGAAATGCCTTGTAGAGCTGCTTGGGTCGTTTTCCTTCTGCTGATGGCCATTAGGTAAGCGAGGATTCTCTCTACTTTTCAGATTTATTTTGCTCCTCGCTTTGGAAAATATTTATTTTTATTTTTACTCTGAAGCATCACATACAGATTCTCTCCTTCAGAATGTGAAAATCTGCCTGACAACTGGCCAATGCTCATTTTCACTTTTCTAACTTTCCTGCTGTTTCCTTTGAACCATGATGTGCTAGTGAGGACGCACATTTAGCTCTGAACCATCCTTGCTCACACATTTGGTCCTCTGGGGATGTGTGTTACTGTGAGGTGACTGTACTCTGGCCTTTCTACCACCAGAAACCACTTGTCTTTGGCATGTTTCCTTATGAACAAAGTGGAAAGTGGTCAAATCAGGAATTTAATTTTATCATGTTTAAAAAGAAATGTCACCAAAATAGAAGTAGTTTCACTGTGTACTTACGCTTTGAGACTTCATGTTCTCTTATGACTTGAACAAATACCAAACTATCTTTTCCAACTATGTATCCTTTTGAAGAATTTTTTAAGACATATTTTTGTTGAAATTTTAATTTTTTTAATCAAGATCAGTTTGCATGTGCCTTTGTATGCTTTTCAAACATAACTTCTTTTACTTAAAAAAATCTGTATAAGTGTCTATGTCAGTGTATATTCACTTGTGGATGTGGATGACCACAGAGGTCAGAAGAGGGCATTGGGTTCCTTGGAACTAGAGCTACAGGCCATTGTGAGGGACTCAATATGGCTGCCATGATCAAAATTCAGGTCTTGCTAGATGAACAGCAAGTGCTGCAACTGATCAAGAATATATCCAGCAAGGTGACTTCTTTGTCTGTTTGTTGCTTTGGAGGTTTTTTTTGGGGGGTGGGGGTGTGACATGTAGTCATTATTCATAGTCTGAGTTCCATAAGATGACTTCAACTGTACTAATCACTTTTACCCTGTAAACACGCCACTACCCTCTCCATCCACCCTGCCCTCCTTTGCCTCTCTTTCCTCCCAGTTCCCTTTGTGATTATGCCTGTAACAGGTTTTATATGCCTGCATGAGCTCTAAACTCCACACATGAAAACAAATGTGCAGCATTTGCCTGTCTGTGTCTGGTTTATTTTATTTATTATGATAATCTCTAGTTGAACGCATATACTAGCAAAGTCAGAATTTCTTCTTTATGAATAAATAGAATTTTACTGTGTATATTGGCATTTTTTCTCTATTCATCTGTTGATAGACACCAGACAAGTTTCATTTCCTGCTGTTATGAATAGTGCCTAAGAAACATGGAATTGCAAGAATTTCTTTGATGAACTGAATACTTCTTACTCTGATTTTTTTCTGACAATAATAACAAAGAAATTTCCAGTTGCATAGTTTTATTTAAAATTCATTTATTTACTTCAGATTAGACTCAGAACCATAGTAAACTACATTAGCAGTCTATTGATAATGGTGAGGATTTGGATCTTTGCTTATTCTTTTAGAAGAGTTTTTCCTTAGGCTTCAATTTAGCAGATATGTCTGGAAAGTAACCACTGGAAATGTGAACTCAAGTCCATGTTGGTTAACATAGGAATTAACACATTACCCTTTAGCTGGGCTATTACTCTACCGATAACATTTTTTTTGAACCCAATTAATTTTAATCACAGATGTTATCAGAAATAGGTATCAATTTACAATATGATGTGTAGTAAGGAAGAGATAATTTCTTTCACTAAGGAAGAAAAGTTGTCATATAGAGCCTCTCCTCAGACTCAGATTTCCCCTTTTAATTAAGCAGAAACTAAATTGCTTTGAAATCAAAGAATTTGGATTTCTTACCATACAGGTCAGCACACTTTTATGTGAACTTTAATTTTGACTGTGTTTTCTGCTTACTGATTGTTAAATCATAAAGAACCAGCTCAGCATCAGGGCAGTTTCTGGTTCTAGGACTTTTCTTCAGCTCCAGCTTCATCACCACTCATTACTTTGAGATGTAATGTTTCCACTCAGACAATGAAGGTAGGGGGTTTAACATGGGCAGGGAAAGATCAGTGAAGCTGTACATTAAATTTTATCAATTGGAATCCTGGAAAGGGAGTTACCAGAAAGAGAATGTGTGTGTGTGTGTGTGTGTGTGTGTGTGTGTGTGTTTGTGTGTGTGTGTGTATATGTGTGCGTGTGTGTGTCTGAGAGAGAGAGAGAGAGAGAGAGAGAGAGAGAGAGAGAGAATGTATGAGTGTGTGGTGTGTGAGGGGTGTGTGTGTGTGTGTACCTATTTCGGTTTCTTTTATTAAGTCATTTTAGGTTCCAAGGCTACTTCACCTATTCTTTAGCACTCTTAATGAACCAGGGAATAGACTTCTATATCAAATTGCACTGATAAGAAAGTTGACTCTTCCTGTCTTCTCTGGGATTGTAGACAAGAAACATGGAGAACCCTAAGAGAGACATACATGGACACCCCTGGGAAGCAGAATAGACAAGATCACCTTAGTAAATTGGCAGGAAAGGGGAAGGGTAGTAGGGAAGTAGAGAGGGGAGAAGGGAACAGGGTGGAGAACATGAGGGATTGGAGACATCAAGTTGGGTAAAGGACAGAAAGGGAGAACAAGGAAAGACATACTTTGAAAGACAGAGCCATAGTGGAATAAATAAGAAACCAGGCACTGGGAAAACTCCCAAGACAGCACAAGGATGACCCCAGCTAAGAATTTAAGCAATAATGGTGAGGACATCTAAACTACCCTTCCTCTGTAATCAGATTGATGACTATTGTAGTAATATAAGCGGCGGGGCTGCATCCCCAGCACCCCAGCCGCCTGGCTAGCTTATGCCCCGAAATAATTACACGGACACTGTATTCTTTTAAACACTGCTTGGCCCATTTCTATCTAGCCTCTTCTCGGCTAACTCTCACACCTGGACTAGCCCATTTCTAGTGTAGCCCACGAGGTGGCTTACCAGGGAGATTCTAGCCTACGTCCATCCTGGGTCGGAGCTTCATCGCGTGTGCCTCAGAGAGCAGAGCTCTGGCGTCCGCTCTGGAGATGGGAGCATGTCGTCTCTGCTCCAGAGCAGAGCTGTCAGTCTGAGCTCCCTTCCTCTTCCTCCCAGCATTCTGTTCTGTTTACTCCTCCCACCTATGTTTTAACCTATGAGGGCCAGCCAAGCAGTTTCTTTATTACTTAACCAATAAAATCAACAGATTGATATACGACACTGCCACATCAGACTACCTTAATTGTCATCATAGAAACTTCATCCAATAACTTATTGCAAAGATTCACAACTAAGCATTGGGCCAAACTCCTGGAGTCCAGTCATGGGAGTGGGGGAAAGACCATGATGGTGATACCCACAGAAACAGCTGACTCAAGTTAGTAGGAGCTCACTGACCTTGGACTGACAGCTGGGGAACCAGAATAAGGCCTAACTAGGTCCTCTGAATGTGGGTGACAGTTTTGTGGCATAGGGAGTTTGTGGGGCCACTAGCAGGGAACCAATATTTATCCCTAGTGCATGATCTGTCTTTTTGGAGCCCATTCCCTTTGGAGGGATACTTTGTTCAGCCTAGATACAGGGGGAAGGACCACACCTTTAATCCTAACACTGAGGAGGCAGATCTCAATGAGTTCAAGGCCAGTCTGGTTTACAAAGTGAGTACCAGGACGTCCAAGGCTACACAGAGAAACCCTATCTCAGAAAACAAAACAAAGAAACTAAAAAAACCCTCAACCAAACAACCAACCAAATAAACAAACAAAAACAATACAGATATATTTGAGGCATGATGATACTTAAAGTCAGTGCCTGTTAGTCAATGTATTTCAAACTTCTAACTTGAGTCAGTTTTTACACAACCTGCTTAACTTTCAGCCACACTTCACTAATGAGAATTACTTTAGACATAGTAAAAATATTGTACCTTAAAGCTCCTGTGTTGGTTTGTGCTTCTATTCCCCTTGATGGGAACACCTTGAACACCCTCCACAGTCCCTCCCATAACTTTCCCTTTTTCCTAGCCCACATCTTCTATTCTTAATTTAAAGTTGTTAAAATGTCATTTTAGCTGGGGAACCTTCTATGTCCATGTGGATACAATTTCCTGAACCTCAATTCTCTGACGGTACCATGTTTTTACTTCAATTAACCTTCAGCTCACTGACTGAAATTATTTCTTTACATCTTTATATTCCCTACAGGACTATAGTTCTTGAAACTGAGTGGCTTTTTCTTCCCTGCATATCCAGTGCCTGGCATTGCATAAAAATGCCTAAGTTGACTAGCTAAGAATATCAGACTTGCACACATGAGCCAGTCCTGTTTGGGGATTACAGATTTAAAAGACTGAATATATTTCATCAATGCTATTCCCCTGTTCCCCATCCTCACACTTTGTTGCCACATGTGCAGAGTTAGAGAAGAGACAGGTCCTTCTCTTAATTATCAGCACAGCTGTAGAAAGTCTTCAGAGATGTTGTTTCCATCCACATTGATTGTGGAGTCTGCTATGGGGGTAAGTGATGTAAATCACAGTCTAAAAAGGTTTTACATTTACAAAGCAGGTGGAAGAGATTCCACCATATGGAGGAAAGAATCCTGTGTCTAGATTTCTTCTACACATGCAACCAGGTTGTGAGTAAGAAGATGCTATCAGAAGCATCATGTGCCAACATGCAAAGCTGGAAAGAAGGGGTCAGTGAGGATACAGCACTGCCTGTGGGGAGGAGACTGGGCATCTTTTCTTGCTGGATTCATGAGTAGGTATGTGTAAGCAGCAAAGAAAAGCATTGTTTTTGATGTGGTATTCCCATCTGTATGCTGTAAATGTTTTATTACCATTGGCTAATAAAGAATTTGCTTTGGCTTACGGCAGGGCAGAATAAAACTAGGTGGTAAAACTAAACTGAATGCAGGGAGAAAGAAGGTGGAGTCAGGGAGATGCTAGAGATGCTATGTAGTTGCTGAAGGAGAAAGACCCTGGAAACTTACCGATAGGCCACAGCCTTGCGGTGAAAAACAAATTAATAGAAATGGGTTAATTTAGATAGAAATATGCCTAAACTATTGGCCAAACAATGTTGTGATTAATATAGTTTTGTGTGATTATTTGGGTCTGGGTGGCCAGGAAACCAAAGAACAGTCTCCAATTACAGGTTTTTTTTTTTAAAAAATTTCAAGTATTATTATTATTATCATGATGATGATGGTGATAGTGGTGGTGGTGGTGGTGTGTGTGTGTGTGTGTGTGTGTGTGTGTGTGTGCATGTGTGCACACACACGTTAGTATGTAGTGGTGCATGTGAACCCAAAAACATTTGTGGAGACCAAAGAACAACTTAGTGGAGTTGGTTCTTTCTCATCATTATGTGTTTTCTGGAGATCAAACTCAGGTTAACAGGACTTTACCCACTAAGTCATCTTGCCCACTAGAGATTATTTTTTTCTTATTCTTTATTTTACATTCCAACCACAATTCTCCCTCCCATCCCTCCTCCCGCATCTTCTTATCTCCTCTACATCCCTTTACCTTTTGCCTCCCCTCCAGCCCATCCCCACCCACTCCTCCCAATGGAAAAGGGCTCCCTTGGGGAGTCAACAAAGTTGGGCACATTAAGTTAGGGCAGGACCAAGCCCCTCCCCGCTGCATTAAGGCTGATCATGGCATCCCACCATAGAGATTGGGCTCCAAGAATCTAGCTCATATACCAGGGATAAATCCTGGTCCTACTGCCAGGGTCCCTCAGATAGTCCAAACTTTACCACTGTCTTCTACATATGGAGAGCCTAGTTTGGACCCATGGAGGCTCCACAGCTGTAGTTCTAGAGTTCATGAATTTCCATGAGCTTGGTTCAGCCATTTCTAGGGAGCATTCTTGTATTTCAAGATAATTTTCACTTACCTCTTGTTTTCTGTTCTGTGATTTGGTGCATCTAAGAAACTTTCTGAAACTTTCTCATTTTCTTAAATAGGTTAACCTCTAGAGACATCCACTGGCCATTACAGGAAGATTAAATGACTTTATTGGTAAGAAAGCTTTGAACTCAAGGTTTAAGTCTGTATCTTATTCATAATAAATGGCCACTGAATCTGAATCCTTGTAAATCAGCAAATTGATTCCTAGGTTTATAAAATAGGCTAGGGAGAGCCTAAACATGACTTGTTGAGGCAATCTGCAAGGATCAGGAGTAATATATGAGACCACAGACCAGGAAGTAAATTTTGCAGTTGGCACAGCATAGCTCATCCTGGCAGTGCAGGTATCATGCCATGACAGGGATAACACCTAGTTATGCCCAGTGTCCCGTACATAGAAAGACCTCTGAAAGACATTTCTAGGTTTAGGGGAAAAGACATTATTTTCCTGCCCTCCAGCTACACTCCTTTTTTCTTATGTATAAATCCAAATTGTGAACATGCACTCTGAATGAGAAAACTGAGGGTAATGCATATGGATGGTCAATGAATAAAGCAGTCAAATCACAGTTCAGGAGACTTTCACTAAAGAATTGCCCAGTGTAATTCTCAAAAGGCTCCCTGCTGATGAAGAATAAAGATTTCACATTAGTAAACGCAAGTTGATGTGAGAGCTGAAGAGAGAGTCATGCAGAGGTGACCTTTCTCATGACAAGAAAACAGAGGGATCACTGGACTTGAGTTTCCTAAATATTTCCAAAAATTTAAGTTCCCCAAGAGGCAGGGAAAGGGAGAGGAAGAGCAAGGGATCAGGAGAGGGCTCCATGACTACTATTCACAGAATAACCATATCATTTAAATACAAATTCTTAACGTCTGCCTCTCTACTGTAAAATTATGGGGAAAAACCCAGAAGTATGAAAGAGAGTAGAAAGAAAGGAGACAACCAAGTTCGGGGTCTACACAAACTTCCTTTCTTTGCTGCATATCTCTAAGCCTAAAACTAGACCAAGATGCAGGATGATAGTAAAGATGGATTGATTTCTCCAAGGAAGTAAGACTTTGCTATTATTCTAGATTAAAGCATTTTGTATCAAAAAGGACTGCTCACTTATATTTGAGAATGATAGGTAAAGCTATTGTGTGCTTTTTCAACATCCTTAGGGGAAGGAAGATTGACAAAAATAATTAACAGTAGTATAGAACAGAAAATGTTAATAATGTATATTCTCATCTGATTGAGTTAAGAACATTCAATAAAGCAGTTGCCTTGCATTTCTGTTTTTCTTTCTTTTCTTTCCCTCCCTATCTCACTCCAAAAGAACATGCCACATGTACACACACACACACACTCACTCACACACACACACATACTACTACTACTACTACTACTACTACTACTACTACTACTACTACTACTACTACCTACTACTACTACTACTACTACTACTAAGTGACTGCTAAAGATTGCATATACAGATATGGACTCTGGATTCTTGGAAAAATTTCTTCCAGATTTTAATCTAAATCGTCATGAAACAGTGTTAAATACTCTGTGCTGTTGATATCAGAGTGTGTCTGTTAACCTGGGACTCTATAAGCAACAACAAATTCAATTATTACTATGCCACAGACTCACAATCCCTATGTACTCAAATTACAGTTCAATTCTTTCTCTCTCACACAGTACAACCAAACCCCATCAACTGGAATAGGACTTCTAAGAAAATGTTGAAAAATAGGACTTTGGCACTCTCTTTGCTGCTTTTTTGAAAATTATTCTTAAAGTTATGGTTCCTAAATACAAATCCTATCCCAGTCCTTGCAAATTACTTAGTTAGCTCTCGTCTGCCTATAAGTCAGAGAACTCTTTCCAAGCTTCTGGGATCAGAGTTACCATCTTTTTAAAATGTAGTCTGTATTTCCTGTAATAGTCAACTTCCTTTCTGGCCAATTTCTTCCAATTAGTCCACAGCAGATCTCCTAGTTAATGCAGAGTTCTATCATTCTTCTTTCTGTATTCTTGAACTTTAGCCTTTAGAATATTTATGCCAGTGTAATTGGTTACAACATGCATGTGGCTATTGGAACAGGAAGTTCTTTCCTTTATTATATCAGAAGAGACAGAGATTTGTTTGAGACAAAGACTGTAAACAGGCAGGCAAGAACCAGAGGCATCTTTTGTTTCACACACGGATTTTCAGATATGCTTTTCAGAATCAGCAATGCCTGGGCATATTGTTCATTTTCTAACTTACTTTCCTTACACTGTTTCCAATCTGTGCTCTATTTTATTCATTTATATTACCTTCCTATCTTCTTAGGCCAAGTGTAAACTCTAAAGTCTTCACTGGCATATATGCCTGTAGCAGACATAATAATGTACCCCAAAGTTGTCCAACTCTTAATCCCCTGAACTTATTAACATGTAACCTCCTCTGGTATAAAGGTCTCAGCATATGTGATGATACAAAGGATTTTGAGATGGAACATTATTTTGTATTATGGAGGCAGCTCAGTGTAATCACTGGGTGCTTAGAAGAAGGAGAGAAGAGGGTCTTGTCTGAAAAGAAAATGTAACAACAAAGCAGAGGTGACAGTGATGAGCTTTGAGGAAGGAGGAAAGAGTCAGACAGGACAGATGGCTTGCAGAACCAAGAAGAAATTATCCCCTAAATCACACAGGTGCAATGCATTCTTTAGAGCCAACACTGGGGTATTAGCTTTTAGGATTCACCTCAGTCCAATGAGTGTACTGCTATAACATAATACATTTGCAGCAAGCCATTTATTTTGTGATAATTTGTTGCAACAGTGTTGGGTGATATACATATTATCTGAGAGATTTTTACAAAAGCAAATTAACCCTTGATAATCCAGTATCTTTCCCACTTGGTTTTAGTGGCCATATTGATGTCGTGCCAGATACTGATTCTTTACAGTGAGATTTGATATATAGGAGTTGGTGTCTCTTTCCTATGAATGTATTGCAGTGTTTATCCTCTTATTGCTTGTATATATTAGAGCTCATATACTAAATCTGTGGAAAGTAAATAGGTTCCACGTGCTTCAGACTGTGATACATCAAGCACTCTCCCACATAGTTGCCAAGAGGTGTGCTAAGGTAAGCTGTTTCCTTCCTTTGTTTAGGCATCACCATGTGGCTGTTGGCCTCCACACAACTCCTGTCTGGGTATATGATTCCTTTATTCCATTTCTTCCTGTTCTTTTTCTTTGCTTACACAGCTTGCTCTCCCTTCCCCCAGTGTCTGTAATTAGGACGCCCTGTTCCTCAGCATGTTTTTCACTGATGTTTAAAGCAAATGCACAGATTTTAGCAGTAGTGACTGAGATGTGGGCTCAGAAGTATCTAATGAACAGTTTTTAAAGCTTCCCTTTGCATTTGCAGAGTAATACTCATTGTAAACAAAGCTGGCATTCTTACTTTCTAGGCACTGCAACAAAGGACTCTTCGTCTTGCCTTGATTTCTGTTAACGGCCACCTGTGAATAGCATTTGATTTGACATATGTCAGTGAAACCATGAGACAACAGAACATATACAATGTGGATTTTTTTTTCCATCTTTTCAGATCAGCAACCATAGACCTGGATTTCAAAGGAAACGATACTAACATATGCCGTCCCTGGAGTCTATCCAAGTGGACCAGGTGTAGTGACTAAAAAGGAGACATGAAATAGGAGTGTAGGATGGAACACCTGTTGGTGTGACTCCTGTTGTTATTGGCTGATATAGAGTTTAATTTGAGACAGTCAACGGAGGGAGATAAAAACTGGGTCATTGCCCACAGCCAGGTATTTAAAGCATGCAGAAAATAGCCTGCATGAATTTAGATGAACATTTATTATTTTGTTTCACTATGAGAAATTATCTTAGATTTTTACATAGCAGGAATTCAAGAAAATACCATGTTTCCTCCTTATTTTATGTCCTACATGCCTCATCTAAACAAACACTGGACATTATAGAAGTATCTTAATCCAAAACCTCAGGCAAGTTTGCTATGATTTATTTTAGCTAGCCTGATATCTTCATATCTTCAAAGATTTGATGGCTTTAAGTAACTCATATACAAGTTATACTATTTCCTCCTCTTCCAGATAACTGCTATGCTGTTTCTGTTTAAGTTTCTCATCTATGACACACAAAATGTTTTTTTCTAATCTCTCTCTCTCTCTTTCTTCCTGTATGTGTTTGTGTGTGTGTAACAACTTACATGGCAAGAGAACGTTTGATGATGTTATAAGGTTAGTCATCTTGACATAGATTATCACAAACTGTAAAGATGTTTCCAAGGTAATTATGAGAGTTCTTAGAAGTAAAAGAGATTTTTTTAAAAAGTAGGATATAGTGGAATAATTAAGGCAACAGCTAAAAAGAGTAAAGAAGTGACCTATAGACTGGAACAAAATAATTTAAAGCCATATATATTGTTATGGTTTGATTATGAATTGTCATACACAAAGGCTTGTGTGTTAGATACACGGACTCCAGAAGACAGTGCAGCATTATTTCAAACAATCAAGACATGAAATCAATTTATATGACTATCAGTGGATTAGTAAGAAAAATATGATACATAAATACATAGAATACTACACAAGTAAATGGCAAAATGTCATTTCTAACTTGAAGTATAGACTATGTTGTCATGAAAGTACTGTGTTAGAAGCATGAATAAACATTCTTGTGTCTTTTCTCAATGTCATAACTGATTAAATAAGTCACAACCTACTTCAATTTTCTGGATTCAGTTTGCCAAGGAGTCATGATTTACCCAAAAACATGCCAAGGGAAAACATAAATTTCTTTATTATGATACTGACTATTAATATCACTTTTTAGGACATACATTACACATCATTGTTGACAGGGATTTCTGTCCTGCCCAGTCCCACAGGTGTTCAGTCCCAAAGAAACATACAGAGGTCTACATTAATTATAAAGTGGTTGGCCTATTAGCTCAGGCTTCTTATTAACTCTTACATCTTGAATTAACCCATAATTCTTGTCTGTGTTAGCCACATAGCTTGGTACCTTTTATCAGCGAGGCATTCTCATCTTGCTTCCTCTGCATCTGGCTAACACTGCAGACTGAGCCTTTTCCTCTTTCCACAATTCTCCTATTCTGGTTGCTCCACTTATACTTCCTGCCTGGTTACTGGACAATAAGCATTTTATTAAACCAATACAAGTTACAAATCTTTACAGGGTACAAAACCATTGTCTCACAGAACATCCCCCTTTTTATTCTTTTCAAAACAAGAACTCTGAATATAATTTCCTTTGTTTTGCTTTTTTTTCCTGGCCATTATCCATAACATCTTGTAAACAACACTCTAAACAAAGACAAACATTCATAATCCATTTTTTTGAAAATGTGGCTGTAGTTTTCTAGGCTACTTCCTGCTGATTGGGGATGTTGATAATCATAGAGGTACCTAAAGAAAATTTAGGATTGCGTTCAAGTCCTGACTAGAATATTTTGTGAGGCTTGATCATCTCAGACAGCAATCTTGAGGCTGAATGAGAACTCAGAGGAAATACCAAAAAAGGTTCTCTGAAAGGTTGGATCATCTGGGCCATCTGCTTCTATTGGATATTTCTCAGGTGGACTTCCTTGGTCAAACATGATTTTTTTTAACCCAGAATGAATCTACAGTCTCTCATTTCCTGTGGAAACAAAAGCAAAATCTCTTTTCCAAAGTAACATATCTTTTGACTTAAATTTTGAAGTCAAGACATTTTCAAAATAGGCATGTTGGATTAATCCAGCAGCATTTATAATCAAATATCTTTTACCAGCTGTTACTTCTTCCTCAGCTGTCAAACAATTCAAAGACAACACAATAACATACAATATCCAGATTCTCTGTATATTTTCCATCTTTATGTGGCTTTATTTTATTTTAAAATCTATTTATTTTATTTTTATTCTTAATTTGTTTTTAGAGAGTGTTTCTCTGGTCAAACTTAACTACCAGGGAGCTATGGAACTGACTGAAACAAGGAAGTGCAGGAGCAGGGTGATTTGTTGCAGGATTTTTGATCACACTGTGAATCCAGAGATTTCATTTTTTTCTGGGAAAAACTGTTTTTAGTTGTTGTGTGGCTCAGTCCCAGCACACACCTTTAATCTAAGAGTTTTCTGCTTGAATATTATAAACAAAATTAAATAAAGTCTACCATAGGTCTAGAGGCAGAGCAAGCAATCAGTTGACAGGAAGTAAACATAGGATTTTAGGAAAAAATAGAGAGAAAAAGAGGAGTCAGGAGGATGGAAGGAAAGATGTACATTAAGTAGTTTGAGGGTTCTTTTTTTTGAGATGATGTAAGGAGGGTAGGAGGTGACTGGAATATTGTCAGAGAAAGGTCAGCTGGGTGCTTCTTTGACTCTCTGAGATAGCAAGCTTTTACTCCAGCATCTGGCTCCTGAGTCTTTATTGGTAAAATTAAATGATTGAGATTTTTCTTAAAAACAACAGTGGGTGATTATAAAAAATGGTTGGATGGAACTTAAGTAGGTCACATTACCTTAGGGAAAGAGCTTAGCTAAAACCCCTGGGACCATTGTTAATTCTCTGCCCATTAGGCCCTTGTTGTACACATTAGTGGTCAGAACACAGACTGGTGGTGGCCATTGCCATTGTAGTTTTAGGTGTTCTCTTCATAGGGTCTAGATGAGGATGTAGCACTTTTTCCTGGTGTAGGATATTTGATACACTTTCAGACCTGCTTTCCTGATATAATTTTAGTATAACCATTCACAGGGATGCAGTTTACCTTTATAGGGTGGTGAACTCTCAACTTCCGGGAATAAGTTATTTATCAGTCTGGGTGTCATGGATGGTGAAACAGAGATAGTGTTGGTTACATGCACAGCAAGATGTAGAGTGATATGCTTCTCCATGTGCATTCAAAACGAGTCATAAGATGCTTGTACAATGGAGCTCTGAGAGCAAGGCCCAGCCTGGAAAGTTAGTTTTATGCAATACCAAGCAACTTAAAGTACTACACAGACTGATATCAACACATATTAATGGAAATAATATAAATACAGCAAGACAAATACCACATGTTTTCATGCATGGAATTGAAAACAAACTAGTGGAAGAACAGTATACCATGGCAGTTATGAGTATACGGAGAGAATTCATACATAGATGACAGTCAAAATATGCCAAATCTTGGAAAGCAGGAATATAATTGATTGCTGTGAAGATGTGTCTCCTAATAACATCAGAAGCTACACCCATGGACTTTATGCCTCACCAATATGAATACCCAAATATGAACTGAACAAGAATGACACCACCTCCAACCCTATATAAAGAACAATAATCATCTGAAGAATGCTGGGCATGGAAGAAGCAATCTTCCCCATGATAGAACACACCAATTGGTTATCCAATACCAAATGATCAGGCCTCAACGTATACGAAAATGTAACAGCATACAAACTGATCAGGAATGATCAGGAATGATTAGGAATGTTTATATGTAATAACAATTGATGAAGATAGGGGTCATGAATTTAAAAGAGAACAAGAAGAGGTGTTTAGGAGGATTTTGAGGGAGGAAAAAGAAGGCAGAAATGATAGTTTATAATCTCAATAATTAGAATAAATTATTAAAAATTTAAAAGTAAAAGTACATGATATAATAATATAGCTAACATTTCAATATTATATATCTTTATATAACTCAATAAATTTCAAATATTCTCATTATGAAACTTGCTAAATATTTGAGGTGGTACATGTATTATTTTGGTCTAATTATTCCTCATTGTACTAAAGTCTTAACTTTATCTTCCATAAATGTATATGATTTATATATGAAGTAATTTTCTAAAAGTACAAGAGAATTAGAGAATGTTAAAAAACTAAAATCAGTGATGAAAATACATTATATCATGACTGAAGGAGTAGAGATTATGTGAGAGTGCTTTAATTTTCAAAATTTATTGATTTGTAGCCTATTGTAATAGTTGATAAGTTATGCATCAGTAGAACATATTTTTAATACAAATTAAGTGAGGAATAATGACTCTAAAAGATCATTCAGTTGTGAGGGCTAGGTTTCAACTTCAAGTAATTAGACTATAAAGTTATGTTCAAAGTATACTCTCTCCATTTGAGTGGACATTAGAAGATTAGATCATGTTCTTGTCATCTGATAGACACTTGAAGAATTATTTAGCTTTCCTCAGCCTCAGGTTTTTCATTTGTTAATCAAGGTAGTACTAATAAATTATCTTAAGCATTTTGAATGAACTATTTAATCTCCATTGAATAAAAATTTACATGAAAATCCATCATCAGTGAAAATGATTAAAAAAGATTGCTTCTTCAGTTGACATGGTAGAAAGATGAATTTTGCTCTCTCAAACTGAGTTCTTTAGGCATCTCTTCAGACAAGGCCAGCAGGAATCATTTAAGCTTTAGGCTACATAAGGCTACATACTTCCAAAGTCTCTATAATAACATAGAGCAGAATAAATCTACATATAATGATATAGAAGTAACACAGATTAGGAAGTAAAAAAGATAAACATAGTAGTAATTTATATAATACAAACCTGACAAGACAAAGGGCATAAGGCCCATTTTCTTTATTTTGTTTGTACTTCCAATGTTTACTTTTGGAAGCCTTTGCATAATTGATACCTATTCCCAGCATTTTGTATTTTAGTGTCTCTTGAAACTGAACTGGTATCTGCCAGGGGCAAATCTCCAGTGTCAAGATTGAAAACAGAAAATCCAATAACAGAAGCTGATATGAGACTAACTATGGACTAGTTCTTACCTTCACAGGCAGGAGATAATAGGTTTGCTTAATGACATTTTCTTTACTTGATCCATATTTTCTTCTTAATGGTTTAAAATACAGACAACTGGTATACCTAATAGTTGTCCTAAAGTAACTCAGTGATACTAACATACATTTATTTCATCACTTGACAGAAAAACCCAATGAATCTGAATGTTATTTGGGAAATGATCATGGCAAGGCCATTGTCTCACATCTATTTTTCCCATTTGGCTCCAAATTGTTTCTAAAGGAAATGTCATAAAACTACCCTTGAGGAAACTAACAGGAAAGTAGGATTTAAACACCATGTTTCCAAGGCAACTTAGGTTTCTGGAATAATGAGTAGTAGTTTTAAAAAGCTGTTGAGGTAAAAATATGCTTTTTCCTTGTTTCAAACAGCTCTCACTCATATTTTCATTTTATTACTCATTTATGAGTCTGAGGAATGAAAAATAAGAAGTCAAGATTTAGTGTAAGGAACAATCCTAATATGGATGGGCATTGGGATATGAGTGAATGGGTGAAAACTTTTTCCAAGAATTTGAAAATAAAGTGTATAGATACGTATGTGAGAGAAGTTAACATTAGACATGAGACAGTAAATTAGATCAAAAAGTGACTTGAAAGCTATGCAAAAAAGTTTAGGCCATAACCTACAGTGCTGGGGAACCATCAGAAAATTCTAAGAATGGCAGCCATCAGTTATGAAAGGTAAATCCCAAAACAATAGACTTTATCTCATGTGGAAGGGGGTATGACTAGAAGAAAAGCAATGCTTGTGAAAGTGTTATATGAGTCATTCTGTTAATATATGATTTTGAGGCGAAGGAATCGGTAATGGAAACAGACCATCTCTTTATAATGTCTGGATGTGGGTCTTTGCATCTGTTCTCATCTTCTGTAGGAGGAAGGCTCTCCGATTATGACTGGATAAGGCACTGAACTATGAGCATAGCAAAATATAATTAGGAGTATTTTATTAATATTTCATTAAAGACCAAAGGTATTTTATTTATACAAGGTCTCCAGGCTAACTAGCCTCTGGTGTTTAGCTGCCCAAGCAGTATCAGGTATAGGTTCCATATCACAGAGCAGGCTCTAAGTCAAATCAAACATTGGTGGGCTACTCCCATACATTCTAAGCCACCATTGCCTTAGCATATTTTGCAGGCAGAACAGATTTTAGGTCAAAAGTTTTGTAGTTCAGTTGGTGTCTACATTTATCTTTCAGTACACAGATTTCATCTTACATCTGTCATTGTATCTAAGATCAGTAACAGAAGTGACAGCTCATGCTAGCGTGATTGTGGAGCGAGGGGAACCCTCTTCCATTGCTGATGGGTGTGCAAGCTTGTACAGCTACTATGGAAATCAATACGGCAGTACCTCAGAAAATTGGGAATTGATCTATCTCTAGATAAAGCTATATCACTATTGCATATATATTCAAAAGATGTTACATTTTACCTCATGGACACTTGCTTAATCATGTCTATTGTAGCTTTGTTCATAATAGCCAGAAACTTGAAACAATGTAGATGTTCCTTAACAGAAGAAAGGATAAAGAAAATGTGGTACACTTACACAATGGAGTATTACTTGGCTGTTAAAAATGACATCTTCAGTGTGGTGCACTTTCTTAGGAAATTAGGAAGCAACCTTCTTCAAGACCTAGTAATACCACTTTTAGGTATATATCCAAAGGATGCTCAATCATGCCACAAGGACCTGTGCTCAACTATGTTCATAGCAGCATTGTTTGTCATATCCAGAACCTGGAAACAACCTAAATGCCCTTAGACTGAAGAATGGATAAGGAAAATGTGGTACATTTACATGATGGAATATTACACATCAGAAAAAATAATGACATCTTGAATTTTTCAGGCAAATGGATGGAGCTAGAAGACATCATTTTGAGTGAAGTAACAAAGACACAGAAAGACGATTATCACATGTACTCACTCATAAGTTTTTTTTAAAATATAAAGCAAAGAAAACAAGCCCACAAATCACAATCCCAGAGAACCTAGACAACAATGAGGACCTTAAGAGCTAATCTACATGAGAAGTAGTAAAAGACAAGATCTCCTGAGTAAATTGGGAGCGTGGGATCCTTGGAAGAGGGTTGAAGGGGAGGAGAGAGGCAAGGAGGGGAGCAGAGAAAAATGAAGAGCTCAAAGTAAATTGGGAGCAGGGGGACCTTGGGAGAGGGTTGAAGGGGAGGAGAGCAGCATGGAGGGGAGCAAAGAAAAATGTAGAGCTCAACAAAAATCAATAAAGAAAAAAAAAGATAAAAATCAATTAAAAATGACATCTTAAAATTTTCAGGCAAATAGATAAAACTAGAAAAGAAATCACCCAGAGTGCGGTAACCCAAACTCAGAAAGATAAATATGGTATGTATTGACTTGTAAGTGAATATTAGCTGTTATATATGAGCTATATCTGTATACCAGAGAGGTTAGGTAAAGAGGAATTAAGGGGGGATGCAGGGATCTCTCTGGGAGGGGAAAATAAAACAGATTTTATGGGTGGACTATGATCAGGTGGGGACAGGAGTGGGAGGGATCAAGTTTGGGGAAGATGGGGTAGAGGGAGAGAGTGTGAGGAAAGACAGCTGGAATTAGTGGGTGTTTTGGGGGAGGTATGGAAACCTAGTGTAATGGAAAGCTCCTGGAATCCACAAAGGTGATCTTAATGAAGACTCCTAATAACGGAGTTTACTGAGTCATTTCTTATAGCTATCTCTTACGGCCAAGTACGGCTTCCAGTGGTGGGACCGGGTTGTATTCCACCGAGTTGTTGGCCTAGGGAGTTTCATAGAAATCCCCAAACAACCCAGGCTGTTGCTACCACAAAGGGTTGTTCTCTGCAAACAGACAGCAGTACCCCATTGCTGAGAACAATGCCTATATGACTCAGTGAACATGGAGATATTATTTTTTCATAATAAGTCAAACGTCAATGACATAAAAGAAGTGTCTGAAGATTAGTCAGTTATTTCTGAAGGGAGACCAAATGGAATTGTGCTTTGTACCTAATAGATGCTTAGTCAGGATTATATTAGCGTTTTCATTTGGAAGAGCATAACATTTAACAAAGTAAGCAATTCTACACAAAAGAGGTCTCTAAAATGCTATTCTGAAGACTATCTAGCATCTGTTTAATTAAACAAGGAAACAATATAATTAGAAATTTTTCACTTCGATGAATCTACTCAAGTCATTCTCCCTGTATAAAAAATATGCTATAAATCATTCTGAGAGTCAAACTATTTACTCTTTTGATTATTATATTTTGTATTTTTAATAAAAAACCATCAGAAAGGGTATGGTGAGGTTTAAAAATGTATTATTTTAACTGAAGGACTAGGTCATGTACCTAGGAATTCAAATAAGTAGCCAACTACCTTGTGATCTCTTATTTTCATTAGGATTCATGCAGAGTGCCACAAGATTTAATTAGCTCTATGTGTCTACATAATTGGAGTAAAGCAACTCTAAAGCCATTGCTAGCCTCTAAAAATGAAACTGGGCAGCAATGGTGCACACCTTTAATTTTAGCACTCCAGAGGCAGAGGCAGGCAGATTTCTGCGAATTCTAACCCAAACTGATCTACAAGAGCTAGTTCCAGGACAGCAAGAGCTGTAACACAGAGAAATCCTGTCTTAAAGAAAAGAAGAAAAAAATGAATGTCAATCTTTGGATCCTTCTGTAGCAGCACTACCATTCTTCCAGTGTTCTGGGTTGATAACTGTTTTTTTTTTTAAGATAATTTCATTGCTTGGCACATATATATTTGGTACATATTCTGTCTATGGTAAGAATTTGGAATAAGGATCTGTGAAGAATTGGGGAAGGGGAAACATGATTAAAACATATTTCATGAATTTTTTGGTAGCAAAAGGAATAAAAAGATAATAATAAAGGAAAATAAGAAAATAATAAAAATTGTAGCTTCTACTAAGGACTAATTTGCTTTCAACCATTGTTTTCTTCATTGTTTAATAGCTCAATACTGTAAACACTTTGCATCTTCACTTATGTACATCATCCTTTCTTTTCCAACTGCGGCTGTTTTGCTAATTTTAGTGCATTTGATGAGAGCTTAGATGCTTAATAGATGCGAGGAAGAAGAGGAGCAGCACTGAGTTTTGAGTAGAAAATAAACCTGCACAGAGGATTGAGAGAGGTTTGTTTACAGTGTTGTGAAAACCAAGCAGATGTACCCATAATTCTGCAGAAAAGTGGAGAGAGGCAGAAGCAGAGAAACACTTTCTCACTTGGACTATTCTTCTGCTTCTCTGCATTGTCAGTTCTCATATCCCTTTGTCTGGTGAACACTGCACCCTTCAGGAGGCATCTTGACTGCTGAAGCCAGAGCTCACTGCTTCAGCTAGTCTAGTTAGACAGCGTACTCCACCAATTGCCTGTCTTTGTTTCGTCTCCCTCCTCTTTCCCACTCATTCCTCTCCCCTCTCAAATTCATGATCTCTGTGTAAAATTGTTGTTACACGCATATGAATATATATATATATATATATATATATATATATATATATATGCACATGTGTATGTATAACCTAAGAGTCCATTAGCTGAGTACATGTGCATGTGTTATGTGTTCAGGGATGACCACTTGGTATTAGAAAACCTATGTGGAAGTTCATCCTTGAATTCAAAAGATTTGCTCTCTCTCCATGACCAGAAATTGTGGGCCTAGGTTGGGGAGTGGCTGCTGAGAGAGAGAGAGAGAGAGAGAGAGAGAGAGAGAGAGAGAGAGAGAGAGCGCAAATCTAATGCACTATTAGGTTATACAAATACATGTACATATATATGTGCATATGTATATGTATATAGCAATAATTTTACACAGAGATCATGATTTGAGAGGGGAGGGGAATGATTGGGAAGGAGGAGTGATAGGATGCAGTGCTCATGTGTGAAATTCTAGAAAATCCCAAAACTACTAAAACGAACAAATAAACAATCAATGGCAGGCACTTTTTCTGACTAGGATGACCTGTATTTGATCCCTTCCCTTCCTTTATTCACCCTCCCCTCCCTTACCCTTCTTTCTCTTCCCTTCCCTACTTTTCCTCTTCTGTTTTTCTTAGTCATATTTTGACTATTTCTATACTCATTTTAACAAAAACTCCGATTTTCCTCATGACAGAGCCCTTCCTTATATCTTGTCTGTATCCAACTTTTCTTCATGCTCTTGTGATACTTTCTCTGTGTAGGCTCAAAGTGGTGAATTGGAAGGGACCCTAGGATAAGCACCAAGAACCACAGGCATTTGTGTCAGCTCTGCCAATAAGCAGCTATAGGTGAGCCAGGGCTCTGGGCCTGTTGGTGTCTTCATCTGTGGAAATCCATAAACATGTCTTCTTGCTCTATTAAAAGGTTTTTCTGTTTTTCTCATTCATGTCTCAGCATCTGTTGCGCCTTTGCTACTTTATCTTCCTGCCTACAAAGAACATTTTAAAACCTCTTCAGCTAATATATTCAAGAAGTAGATGTTGCAGTTTGACATTATAAGCCTATAAAACTAGAAATCGTCTTTGAATTAAAACTATTATGCCACATACACATTTTCTTAATCAAATGCTTAACACTCATTATTTTTTGAACTCTCTCAATGACTTAGTGCTCATTCTTTTATATTTTAATTCTTTTACCTTTAAGAATAAAATAATTCCAAAAGTTTAACTATAAGAGATTTTACTAAATGTATTTTTTTTTGGCGAAGTAATATTTTTTTATTTTTTTTTATTGAGAAAGAAAAAAAAGTTTTCCGCCTCCTCCCAGCCTCCCACTCCTCCCACCCTCCCCCCTCC
>NC_022015.1:63864361-63882476 GCF_000317375.1 Microtus ochrogaster | reverse complement strand
CTGCTATGAACATAGTTGAACAAATGCTTCTGTCATATGATCGGGCATCTCTTGGGTATACTCCCAAGAGTGGTATTGCTGGGTCCAAATTCAAATATATTTATAATTCATGAATCTTATTGGCTCCTTTGTCTCCATGCACTGTAACATCACAAGTGTTGCTAAGGCAATCTATGGTTGATGATGGCTCATTTGACTTTCCAAATTTGCATACCCACTGCCATTAATGTATTTGAACTCCCCTTCTCAAACACCATCTTTTGTTAAGTGGGATTGAGTCTTTTAATTAGTCATTCTGTCTTAGCTACTTCCATTATTGTTGTGAACAAATAACTTGGAGGAAGCAACCTAAGGGATGAAGGGTTCCTTCTGTCTCACTGTTTGAGGGGAGATAGTCATCATGATGGCATGAGTTGTAAACGCAGCGAGGAGAGGATTTGTGTATCCTCCTTATACTTTCTACCGTACTTACATCTCACACAATTACAGGGCAACATAAAGCCAGAACTTTGACCTGAATAGAATATATGATTTTTTTTTTATTTTCCTGTGCTATTTATTTATAGTTACAGATTCATTCATGCTGCCACTACTGGCCCAACACCATCAAGATGCCCTGTACTTCCTTATAGCACTGATGCTTGCCCCTGCCTTCAACTCCCCTCCACCAACTACTGATTTCCATCTCTATAATTTTGCTGGTTTTTTTTTAAAGTAACATTTACTAGGACATCCATGGCTCTGTTGACACAGAGACCTGTCACAGCAGCTACTCCACTGGAGTATGGTTCACTGATAGCTCTTACAGAAGTGACGTTTGTTCAGACGTGAGATTCTCTTTGCAGGGTGGGAGATCAAAGATTGGCAGTTTCTTCCAGATATTGAGTTTTCCTTAAAAATCAAGAAAACTTGAAGTGTTTCCCAGTTCCCCCAGAAGAGGAAGATCTTTCATGATCTTGGCATGATGGGAGTAAAGATCTAGGAGGCCTCCAGATGCAGAGCTGGTGTTGCCTGCTGTTTTGAGAATAAATGAAATAAATACCATTTTTTGATTCTCATTCTATGTAACACGTTTGGGAGCCAACCCAGTTGTATATATAAATAGTTAATTCTTTCTCATTGTGAAGTAATAGTCTATGGTATTGGTTTCCACAGTTTAACTTTTGTTTGATATTCAAGGAACTATTCATTAACTCATTAATGGACATTTTGGGTATTTTCAGTTTTTTGTTGTTTCTTGTTTTGTGCTACAAATATCTGTTATGAATAACCAGTTGTAGTTTTTGAAAATAAATGTCAAGGTTGCAACTGCTGAGTTATTAGTGGTATGTGATTGCATGCATATGCATGTGTGTTAAAAATTCTATTTTATAGACTGGCTTTTCCAATAAACATTAGTATCAGCAATTTTTGAGAGCTCTAATTTTCTCAAATTCTTAACAGCATTTGATATTATCATTGAAAAAGTTGATTGTATAGGCTCATGGCATTCCCCTAATATAACTCATCATATTGAATATTATAAATAAGTTTTTTCACTCATACATTTGCTTTATGTCTTTAGCCCATTTTTATCTTTTCTGTGTCATGCCAGTTTTGGTACATGGTGTGTGAGTGTGTACATATATATGTTTTAAGGAAAACTACAGTAGTTCTAATAGCTATAAACAGAGTGGAAAAATAGTACCAAAGAAAGTTTATTTAAGTAGTATATTCAGTAGGATTCTTAAAAGTTGAAGATTCTGAAGTACCTGTGCATTATTTATGTTTTGGGAAAGGGCCATAATCAAGGACTTACTTAATTGTGAATTGATATAATGACTGAGTACACACAGATATTTTAAGTGGATTAAAATCTACTATTATATTATGATTAGATGCATAAAATATGCAAAAATTTACTAACTAATTTTGAAAACAATAACTTCCAATGTCTGATTAAAACTAGAAAAGAATCAAGCCAGAAGACATGGATTTAATATTTATATAGAAATTGTGAATGATTGCTTACATTGTAGTCATTCAAAAAAACCAATTTATCTAACAAAGCTTTCAAAATTACACAGTGTATGATATGAAGCTTGACAAGGCTAAATAGGGTCTTTGTACTGAGTTTTCAATTTCACTACAGTAAAGAAATGCTTTATTTTAGGAGTTAAAGATGCAGAGAATATTAGAACTATTTGCTGTACACCTTAGTTATCTAAATGTAGCTGGACTTTTGAAGAGGACTGTGTTTGTGAAACAAATGATTTTATTATTAAACATATTAACATGTAAAACACTCATTCTTCATAATGTTATCTATGACCTCTGTAAATTTGAAAACTGTAGATTTGAAGTATGATTATTCTGACCAGGATCAGCAGTCAAGAGTTGAGGTTAACAGCCTGGCTCTTTCACTTTTCAGTACTTTCCCGTACAACCTTAAACTACTTTATGTCTTTTTTTTTATTGGAAAAACTTGGAGCAAAAAATCTTCATCCTGCTCATTTTTACAGTGTTCAGAAAATAATGTGAAGTTTATCTTGTAAATCACCCAATGTTAAACATATAGAAAATATATGTTTTTCCAAGACTGTGTATAAAATAATTCCACAAAATTTTTTGTATTTATAGTGTAATTTACTATTACTAAGCCAAGGACCACAAGATCATGTTATGAAGACCCATAAATTATTTAATACATCAGTAATTCTAAAAATTTGGTTTGGTTTTTTATTTATTTTATATTTTATATATTTATAAGATTATATTTATAAATTTCTAATTTTATGATCTTATAAATGGCTTAACAGAATATAGCAAGGCTGGAAAAGATGTATAGAGAGAGTGGATGGAGTCAGAGCGAAGCCATGCAGCTGCCAGAGGAGACAAATGCGGAAACCTTTCCCCTGCAAGCCACAGTCATATGGCAGTACAGAGATGAATAGAAATGGCTTAATTTAAGATATAAAAGTTAGCTAGAAATACACTTAAGCAATTGACCAAACAGTATTGCAATTAATACAGATTTCAGTGTGATTATTTCGAGAGTCTTGGAGGCTGGGAAACAAACAAGTAGCCTCCAAAAACACAGGATGATCTTTTCTAGTTCAATCTTTTTTTGCTGGCAGATTATGTCATTGTGTTTAACAGTTGAGTAATACTCCATTGTGGAAATTTACCACATTTTCTTTGTCCCTTCTTTGGTTAATGGACATCTAGGTTGTTTCCAGTTTCTAGCTATTATTTTAAAAAGCTACTATGAACATAGTTGAGCAAGGATCCTTGTGATATAGTAGAGCATTCTTTGGGTATATGCCCAGGAGTGATATAACTGGATCTTGAGGTGGGTTGATTCTCAGTTTTCTGGGAAACCACCATATTGATTTCTAAAGTGGGTGTGCAAGTTTGTACTACCACCAGCAATAAAGAAATGTTTCCCATGGTCCACATCCTCACCAGCATGAGTTGTCATGTGTGTTTTTGATCTTATCCATTCTGACAGGTGTAAAATGGAATCTCAGAGTCCCTACCACCACCCCCTTCCCAGCATTAGAAGGGATGGGTGATGGGAGACTGGCAACTACAGTAAACAGGGCACTTTTGGAACATCAAATAAGGAGGTCATCCTGACTTATTTCTGTCTCTACTACTAACTTACTTTGGGCAAGCATAAAACTTCTTCAAGTATGTGATGTCCTCATATTCTACATAAATATAACCAGTAAGAGTGACAACAACAACAACTACAAAAGACAAATTCCTGAGGATTTCCTTGTTCATTTGTCAGATGCTAATTGAATGCCTCCTGTGTAACAGACACTGGAGTAGATATAGAAGGTATAAGATCTCTGCCTTCAGATGTTACAGATACATAAATAGGGAATGCATTATAAAACCCATGTGAAATGTTTAATATGATCTCAATTGGCCCTTTCAAAACTAATGCTGAAACTTAATTGGCATCTGTAAGAGTATTAAGAGACAGACTTGAAAGTGGACATCAGAGCATGCCTACTGAGGATGATACAAATGCAGAGTACAATTCCTTCTTGCTCTCTCCCTCTCTTGCTGTCTGACTTTCTACTGCAGCAGGAGTCTGTCACCAGATTCTGTGTCCTTGCTATTGTACTACTAATAAATTTCTTTCTTAGAAATAAGCCAATGCCAGATAGTCTGTTAAATTAGAACAAATTGGAGTAAGACAGTAGTCCATATTTTACATACTTTTATATAAAATATTTGATATTATGTGGCAGCAATAGTATCAGGAATCTAAGTTACAAAAAATGAGTTGCAAAAGGGCAAGGAAAAATATCTTTTTTTGTAAATCATAAAAATGTACTTTCCTGGAATACAACCGATTTAGTGCTATGAGAGTTCATGAAAAACAACTGATTTTTTTCTTTATGATTTAACATGAAGACCAAATTTATGTTCAGGGAACCATCAGAACAAAGACAGTCATACAATGAATAAAATTATGGTGTGTTATCTGATAATAAATATCTCAAATGTGGAAAAAATAACCAGGAAGGATAAAATGAGAATTATTTCAACCCACTTAATCTTATACTTTAGAATTTATACTTAAAAAAAAATCACCTGATGGCTCCATCCAGCTGAGCTCATGAGAGTTTCCTGATTACATGCAACCCAGGTATTAAAGACTTGGTTTTTTGAGATAGAGATCAGCATTACATCGTAGGTTTCTGACTGAGATTGGCAAATGTGGGCAGAGGAAAAGAATCTGAAAGAGGCTGAAACTTGCTGGCAGGGTTTTGTGACAGAGCACTCCTCTTCAGATGAGGTCTCCCTTGTTCTTTCTCCTTTTCTATCCACACAGCACCCCATCCCGTTAGGATGCTGTCATTGTCTCTGGATACGGCGCTTCCACAAGAATCCAAATGACTTAAAGTGTTTCAAAAGATTCATTCTTTGGGAAGTTTTGTTAATACTTTGTGGGAAAGGTTAAAACCTACAAACTTGATGACTTTACATGCATTTGAAAAATCAATTTAAAAAGAAATGGTCTTGCCAGCCACTGGAACTACAGATGAGTTGAAATCCATTCAATTTCTCTTGCTATTCAAAATGGGTCTCTAGTGTTTTTGCACTTTAGCCAAAAGCTTTTAGACTTAGGATAAAGCTCTCTGAGTGACACAATACAATGCATATGCGTTTTATTCCTATTGCAGTTCTTCTGCCTTAGGAAAGAAACTCTGGAAAAATAAAAGATTAAAGAAGGTCTTGGTCACATGCAGCAAGAACTGTATTTTACTCAGTGAACATTCTCTAAGCTGAGCATACGAGGAACCTACATTACCCAAATAGCCTCTTATTTTTAGCATCCAAAGAGATTTTATGACTTATATTAGCTCAAATGTTCTTCTATGTAAATGTATAACATCTCAAGAGATCAAGAAAAATTGGTATTTTAAAGATTTCTGCCCATTGTTCCCAATTTTACTTCTTTTCAAGGTAGTGTTTAAGTTTCTATTTTTTTTAATAAAATAGGAGAGGGAAGGCTTCAAGCAAAGCTACAACCGTATATCAGTGGAGAAGCAGATCCCAAGTGGGAGGGGATGGAGGAGACTGAGTGACAGTTGCTGTGAGCCAGTCCACGCAGTGCTTGGTACACACTGCATATCTTATTTTATTTAATTGTTGCAACATCCTCAGAGATGTCAGCATTTCTATTCCTGTTTCTTAGACTATGTGATAACCCCGCGAAGAGGCTGTGCAGCAAATGCACGGCTGTGGATGCACTTTCAGGTCTAGTCGACTTGAAGCTGGTGTACTCCATGCTGTGTTCCTGCAGAGGCTCAGCAAAATGGAAATGCTTGCTCTCCCTGCTGTGCCCTCACAGGATGACTATATAATGATTCTGATGAAAGGAAAGTGTGCCAGATTTCAGTTCAAAGGAATTTGGTCCTGGATCTGGGGCTTATCCTCATCACTGGCTCACCATGAGATACTGGCAGGTAATAGACCCTGCTAGATCCATTTGAGATGAAGCACATGAACCCTCCCTTATGCATCAAGTACTGATGCTTGTTCCTTTGCTTGAGCCCTAGTGTTAAGATTTATCTACTTTAATAAGTTTGTCTCATGATCAAGAGGAAAGGATTTTGTGAACTACACAATTCTGTGTTACAATAGCAAACTAAAATGCTCATAATGATATTTGAAGATCTTTATGTCATGTATTTAACATTAAAATGCTGAATGTCATTGGTGAACACACTGAGCCTCTCAACAACCTTAACAGCTGAGCACAGCTCATTGCTATATTAGCTTTTAGGTCACCTAAATATGATGGAGGAAGGTCATTGGTTAATTAAATAAAGAAGCTGCTTGCCCTGATAGGTTAAAACAGGTGGGAGGAGTAAAGAGAACAGAACTCTGGGAGGAAGAGGAAGTGAGCTCAGAGACTCGACAGCTCTCCTCTCGGGGGCAGACGCCTGAGAGAGACACAATGCTTCACTCTTGCGGGCAGAGGCGAGAGCTCTGCTCTCTGAGGCACATGCAATGAAGCTCCGACCCAGGATGGACGTAGGCTAGAATCTTCCCGGTAAGCACACCTTGGGGTGCTACACACAAATGATTAGAAATAGGCTAGTCCAGGTGCGAGAGTTAACCTAGAAGAGGCTAGATAGAAATGGGTCAAGCAGTGCTTAAAATAATACAGTGTCCGTGTAATTATCTCGGGTAAAACTAGCTGGGTGGCGGGACACAGCCCATGGCTCCTATTACTACATAAATAAGGTTCAGGGAGAATTATTGGGAATAGCTTATGTTTTAGTTATTCCTTTAGACCCTTTCATTAAGAAAAATAATCACTAAAACTACAAATGGAAGAGGGTAAGAACAAAGCATATAAATTGTTATCAAACCATCTACCAATTTACTGCTGCTGGTTTATATATGTCATAGATTCTCTCCACTCTCCACCCCCTCCACTGCCCATGTGCGTGCCCACGTGTGTGTGTGTGTGTGTGTGTGTGTGTGTGTGTGTGTCTGTGTCTGTGTCTGTGTCTCTGTGTGTCTGTGTATACCTGTCTGTCTCTGGAAAACTCACATATTTTCAGGTGGGATATATAATAGAAAAAAAGAGTCATTCCACAGAGCTGTGGATTGCTAATTTTCTTTCATGTTATGCTGAGATTTCCATGTCATTATTAATACTTTAGATATTCTTTAATAGCTACACAGAAGTCCCTAATTTTGGATTACTTTTAATTTTCTTTACTACTAAATGGTGTTCCTGAGAACATTGTTTAATGACCATGCTTGCCTGAAGTTCTCATTATTTCTCTGGTGTGTGTTTTGCAGAGTCATTCAAGGGATATAAGTTTGTTGCAGTCAATTTAGTTCAATCAGTTAGTAGTTCCATCAACAGCTTCAGAGGCTGTCAGTTTCCCCATGTTCTTACCCATACCGATTTTTTTTCTTTTATGTTCAGTGTTTTGAGGTTTAAACAGATATCAAATTATTTTTACGTAATTGGTAAAAGATAACATAGAATAGGAGTAAAAATTTAAAAACTGATCATTCTTCACTGAAATTATACTGATAGGTGTTTAATCAACAGCATCACTTTTCCAATGCAAATTTCTACCATTCAGCAGTAATGAATAACTGAAAAGATGTATTGGAAAATAGCAATTTCATATATTAAACACAATGTATACTGTTTACACTAACTGTTTGAAATTATAGCTAACTTGGTGAATGGCAGCTTAAAATTTTGTTTGATTGATAATTCTACTATTTCCTGTGATAAGGCATTTATGACAGATGTATTGAGTCTTTGATTTCTCCTTGAAAAGCAATGGTCTTTGCAGAAATCCTGCTTTAAATACAACATTTGGCATGTCTTATATATTTGTATTAAAATAAAATTTATTAAACTTTTTATTTTTGCCATATGCAAATATTTGAGGTCATATTATGGTACCTATCTCATAAAAGTATACAATTAAATCAGTGTATGAAAGGCAAACAAATAGAATATTTGGTGTATGGCAATTCTTAACATGTACTTCCTTGTAATCATTAATTTGTTCATCTTACACATAGATTTGTTGACATGCATTTGAATACTTTATTCATTTTTTACTATTAAAATTTTTTATTAAAAATTTCTGCCTCCTCCCTGCCTCCTTTTTTTCCTCCCCCTCCCCCACTCCCCATGCCCCACTCCCCTCCAGTCCAGGGGACTGTCCAGTCCAAAGAGCAGGGTTTTTTTTCAAGTCAATAAAATGTCTTTATTAACCAGTCGGTGACTACACTGGGTGTTGGGGCCTGAGCATAGTTTCTAGCCTTTCTCAGGATGGGATTTTAAGCACAAAAACAACTTCATGGGTTGACACATCTCAGTTAGCAGGAACAGCTAGCCAGAAGTGGAACTACAGACTCAAAAAGCAAGGTTAGTATTTTTAGAGAATTTTCCAGAACTTCAGATTTTGATGTACTGAGTCTTGTTTCGGCAGGCCGTATTGCCTATGTGCTGGATTCCAAGGCTCGTCCATAAAGTCATCAGTTGTGCTAAAGTTTGGGAGCCTGTTAGAATACCATGGCTTTCAGCATTCTTTTTTCTTCTATGTTTTTGAGACTCACTATGTACCCATAGTTATCTTGTGTTCTTTCGACAGCCTGAAGAGAATGATGCTTATTCAGTTTAGAGCTAATCCAAGTAGAACTTCAAGCCTTATGGTTTAAACCTGTCAGTCTCCCGCTTGAAATTAGGGTCGACTGGATCATCATATCATGCAACTTCCATAGGGTGGTTGCTGGGCAACCAGTCTCTGATTTATGAGAAACATCAGTCAGTTCTTTGAATCATGATTCATTTAAAGACCATTTTCACAAACATGTTTACAGTCCACAATTTCCTTTGATTTGGATTTCTTAAAATCCAATGTTTGTGTTCTCCAGCTTAAAAAAAAATACTTTCAGGCTTAATGAGATTTTCAATTTTCATTACATTCACAATCATCAGCAAAACAACTAATGAAATGCCTGCCAAACATGTTGGTTGGCCACTGAACTTAAAACCACAGTTGATGTTCAAACCTCATGGTGTCCAGAACCTGAGAACTCTGGATGGTTGTAAATCCCTGAGCATTTATTTCTGAGTTCCTGGACAAAGTTTCTGTGGTGGTGATGACCTAGGCATTGGTGCAATTAACTGCTGGAAGAAAATCAAGATTTTCATCTGGTCACCATCCTACACATACATTCTAAGTGTCTGCTACATGGTTCACATAGTTCCAGGATCTTAAAATAAACACTTAAAAATCTTCTTAAATTTCATTGTTATCAAGTAGAATAGACAAAGAATATGTGGCAAGCAGGCAAGCAAGTGCTGTATAAGCACAAGGGACGGATGATTAGAAGTAAGATATCAAAGGGATCATTCCATGAGAGCAACAAATGATTCAAGACAGGAAAAGAGAGAAAATACGCCAAACAAAAGGAACAATGTTGAACAGACTGAAAGGGAGATGCCACCAGTGTTGAAAGCCTACAAGTGATTGAGGAAGACTAGAAAGCGATTTGAGGGTGACAACAATCAGATTGAGTCTGTCTGTTTAGAGATGAGATGTGAGATTACTGAGCAAGTTTCATTTCCTGACTTTAGATTTCCATTTGACAATGGAAACTGATTTGCTTTACCATTGCAACTGTTCTAAAACCCCAGCAGTGATATTCTATATAAGCTATAGTGCATTGTCATACCATCCAGTGATATTCTGTACAGGATATAGTACATTGTCATACGATCCAATGTTTTTCTTCCTTAATTTCGTAAAAGAGATAGAAAAACTCTACTTTACCTTTCAGTGTGACATCTCTGTTCCTCAACAAATACCTCTGTATGTAAGATAATACAAATAAAGTAATCCCACACAACTCAGAATTGAGTATAGTTAGGTGTTCTTTATTTGGGGGGGGGACTCTCAGATCACAGTTTTCTGCAAAAACAGGAAACAGGAACCAAATCCAGCATCCAGGCAAGAGAGGAGAGAGACAGAGCAGGTGCGTGAGCATGCACTTTTGTGGTATCCAAGGCCATGCCCAACCTAGTCCAGCCTCTCAAAGGCCATTGGCTGAAGGAGGTTCACCAGCACCTCCCCTTTTGCCTAAACAAGAGAGTTCCAAATCCAATACAAAATTATATACAATAAGAACAGATATAAAATACAAAAATTACAATTACAGCCACCGTAAACAATATTAAGCAAAAAACATGTAATAAATGTTTCAATAATTATTCTATCCTAAAGAGGCTGAGTCCTGTATTAGAAATGGCTTGGCTACGTCATAAGAGGAAAGTACTATGACTATCTAGTCTTCAACCTCATTAAAGAGCCAAGAAAAGAAATAATATTACTTGAGTAGGTAGGAAGTGCAATCAAGCAGCTTCCAACATGTGCAGTAAATGACAGAGACAACTGGCAACTTGGGCATTCACCCAAAAGTCTCATTTGCAACATTGGAACAACCAACTTTGGCTAGGGCCTAGAGTAATTGAAAGATCATTTTCAGGAAAAAAAAGCAAAACTGTCTTACCCTGTTTTGGCAAGGTTGCACAGTAGTTTTTCTTGTATCCTGCTTGTCCAGTTCAGACACCGTGCATTTTGTCAGTTGTCGAGGCATGGGTAGTTCCTTGCCCAAAGGCCAGTTTTGCCAAGAAGAAAACAAGCTCCATGTGGAGTGTCTTTGGTGCTCAACATTCTCTAGGGAATAGATTGGTGCTGCCAGCAATCATGTCTCACGTCAACAGAACCCTAAGTTATTTAAATGTCATATTCTACAGATCTTTTAAGTAGTTGAAGATTACTATATATGTGGAATACAGTCTCTATGTATCTAATGATCATGATTAGTCTAAGTATGACAAACATGGATGACTATTGACTTATAATTCTTAATATCTACATAGCTTAAAGAATAAGACTTGATATTAGAATATTAAACAATCTTTAAACAACTGTACAGCAAATGAGGACAATGACCTCAAAATGTAAGCAATGTATAAGTATCTTGATCAGAGGTAGAAATGTATAGTGCAATATGATAAATATATCCTAAAATTGTATCAATATACAAAATTTCTTTAGCAGAGGTAGAAGCATGCATGCATACAATATGCCAAAAAAGCTTTGTCAAATATTGTAAACAGAAATAGGAGCCTGTTCAATATAACAAGTATAATTTGAATTTGTATCATTATACAAGAATCTATACCAATGTAAATTGCCTATAATAATAGCTCACAAGTATTCACTCTATTAGTCACTGTTATTATTAGTGTGAGTAAGCTCACACTAATCTACCTATTATCCCATACATTCCCCTTTTTTTAAAGAGATCCCTGAGCCTACATAAATTCTACTCCAAGCCCCAACCCTACACGAGTTATAATCAGTTCCTAATGGATGTCCCTAACCCTGAGTACAAACTTTGTTGGGAGAAGGGCAGTCATCTTCTAGCATTACTTCCAACTGTCATGAGGACGATGTTCTTTTTATGGGATCCTGTAAAACTAAAATGATGGCTAAGTTTCAAAATTACTGTCTGTTATAATTGCAAAATAGTCTCTGAGTAGTCAATAGGGTTTCTTTGAATTTTCTGTTTGAAGGTCTGGTCAGAACATTGTAAGTTGCACTTTTTTAGCTAATCAAATTGTAACCATGTTGAGCAGCTGGTACCCAAAATTGGTAGCTTATAGTAGCTTATCAGCATTGTGACATCATATCAACCAGGTGGAGTTACTGTGGGACCCTATATTCTTCCTGAAAACTTCAAAGATTACTGCAGGAAAATTTATTGTTCATTGTGGAAAACTTAAACATTATTCATTTAGACATATATTCAATGAAATGTATGATAGAGACAAAAATTGGTAAAGAAAACTAAATTTTTTTCTAAATCCTTTCTTCCTTTTGTCCCATACCAGATGACTCATGACATGAAATAGAAACTCTGAATTTTTCTTTTAACAACATGCTTGGATTTAGGGAAGGACAGAATCATTGTCCAACTCCAAAGTCAGCTTTGATTTTTAAGTGAGTTGTGACTATTATTCTACTGGGATATATACATTCAGAGATTTTACCCTGCAGATGGTCTGTCCTCATAAATCATCATCATCATCATCATCATCATCATCATCATCATTATCATTATTATTATTATTTTGTTTGTTGATCCTTTCTAGATAGTTATCCTTTCCTCTTTAGGCATCCAAATGTCCAGGGTCTCTTGACTTTTTGAAGATGAATATTTCTTTGCAAAGACAAGAACAGAACCCTGCCCCAACCCTTGTGAGGGTTTCTTGCCACCTGTATGATTGTTACCTCTGTGGATGAGCTGTCACTTGTATTTGCATTTTTTATGGAATGCTACTGCCCCAAATGTGTAGTGAGGGCACTGAATGTTGTAGTCCTTATTTTCTCAATACTGTAAATGAGTATTAGAAAAAAGCAATTTCATAGAAGGCAGGTACCTTTTGGCTGAAAGTTCAGGAGTCCGTCATGGCTGGGTTGGGATGGCTGTAGGAGCACCAAGGAGATAATCATCCACGGGCAGGCATCAGGGATATGTTAAGAAGGGCATCTGGCTATCAACTTTCAAGGCCAGCTCACCATGACAACTCACTTTCTCTAGTTAAACCCAACCTTAAGATCTGCCTCCTACTGGAGACCAATGTTCAGATTCTTCAGCCAGTGAGATCCATTCAATCCACGGGGAATATAATCTTGTTCTCAACTCTCTTCTTTCATATTATTTCAAGTGGTCAAAGAAAACCAGTTGGTTTTCATTGAAACACACTACCAATAAAACATTGATGATCCTTGAGCTAAACAACGATCAATCCTTCAGACAAAGTATCTGCTGTAAAAGCAGTAGGGCTATGTCACTTCTTTTAGCAAGTCTCAGCTGTGTGACATAGAAGAAAACAGAATGAATACAGCCCTCTTGAATGAGTGAAATCAACGTAAGGCAGAAAATTCGTATTTTATAAAGAGTCTATCTGCACACAGTGGTCATCCACACAGAGCCACGCGTCCAGTATGAGCATGCAAAGGAGCACTTATCTTCCTTTTTTTCTCGTTTTCAACCAATGAGTTCAAGTGAATTCTCCAGTTTTGGAACAACCCATTAAGTAGAGCAATTATTTCACCTTCATTTAGCAGCAAAGCCTCCTCCAATACCCCAGAGTTAAAAAGCAAAAGTCAACTCACAGAAGGAGAAGCAGATGCTATTAAATGACTCACTTGGGATAGTACAATTTAGGATTGGAGCCAAAAATAGAACAAACTCACCAGGACTGCTGCCTGGGTGGTAGTTATCTGACCAGGAATTGGTTCCTTCTGGTATGATGTGTTAGTTGGAAAAATGCACAGATATGGACATTTTTACTTTACTTAGAGAAGACAGTGATCTCAAAAAATTCCCAAAATTACAGTGACTAATATTAACGTGTTGTTTGGGATTTATTAGATTCTGTTTATTCTCACAATTACTATATCCTTTAATTTTCACCATTCAGTATCTGCGAAGTGGATCCAGTCTATATTTTAAGAAACCCCTTGCACATTGGTTAAGCAACTGTTTATCACCACACAGCTACTAAATAAATATTAGAATCCAGGGTAGAGATGTGCTCCCAACTTCCTTGTGACTTTATCCTTAGTGCTTGCACGTAGTAGATGTTATTCACATAGTCTGGATCTATTGAAATTGAAGATGGCATGGGTAGAATAAACAATTTGTGCCATTTCCACAGCTTCATACTGCAGTCTTTCCAGAACCATCGTGGTCCAATGTATTCCACGTGAGCATATGGAGTTTCAGCCAATATTCCGAGGGCCATTTTCACTGTCTCTTTGCCTACTTTGGTGATAATACAGAGATACTATGTATCTTTCTGCTCGCCATCACAGCTCTGCCCTCTTATATTACATTGTTACCCTCATCTGTCCCTTTATCTTTCCTGCTTTTCCTTCTCTGAGGTCATTCTTTTTCATATGCCTTATTTTGTTTCTCTTTTAGACTATGGATCTTCAAAGTAGAGGGCTCAAAGTTCCAATCTAAGCTGTTCTATTCTAATTATGAAACTTTGACCATGGCATCCATGTCTTTTTAATTAATGTATTTAGTAAACTTTATAGTTTGTACTTCATAAGTACAAACTCCAAAATAAAACCTCTAAAAAGTTATTCTTAATTGTTGCTTTGTGTGTTTTCAAATATCTGGTACAATTATTTGCTGTTAAAGCCTACTGTGAGTTCCCCGATCATGACTTTGATCCCCTTGACTTGTAAAATCCCTCCTCTCCCTCTTTAACCAGACTTGGGGAGCTCAGCTCAGTATCTGCTTTCATCTGTTACTGTATGAAGGCTCTTTGATGATAATTAGGGCAATCATTAGTCTGATTAGAGGAGATAGCCAGTTCAGGCATACTCTCCACTCTTGCTGGAGTCTTAGATGGGACTCCAGGCCAACGCCTAGGGAGCCTGCAAGGGACTGAACTAGGCCCTCTGCATGTGTGTGACAGTTGTGTAGCTTGGTTTGTGGGGCTCCTAGCAGTGGGATCAGTACCTTTCCCTGGCACTTGAGCTGGCTTTTGGAAACCCATTACCCATGCTGGGTTGCTTCATTCAAACTTGATGTAAGGGGAGAAACTTGGTCCTGCCTCAACTTGATGTGCTGTGCTATGTTGATGTGCATGGGATGCCTGCCCCTTTCTGAACAGAGACTGAGGAGGCCTGGATGGGAAAGGGGCATAGGGAGGAAACAGGAGGAAAGGAAGAGGGAGGGGAAATTGTGGTCAGTATGTAAAATAAATGAAAAAATCAATTAATTAAAAAACAATGTGAAGACACTTTTGATGAGATTTTAAAAATCTTTCTGCATAATGATTCAAATGATTAACTAAAAATATTTCATAGGATAGGATGATGGCTCAGCCAGTAAAGTGCCTGCTGCACAAGTTTGAAGACCTGCATCTGGTTAGTGCTGATAAATGTAGAAAGAGAGAAAGAGAGAGAGAGGTAGAGAAAGAGAGAGAGAGAGAGAGAGAGAGAGAGAGAGAGAGAGAGAGAGAGAGAGAGTAAAATGCTAAGGTAAGGTTTAGCTCTGGTCTCCACATGCATGTGTTCATGTTTTCATTTACACACAGTGACAGAAATATAGACAGTCCACAGATACACACACACACACACACACACACACACACACACACACACACACACACACACAGAGAGAGAGAGAGAGAGAGAGAGAGAGAGAGAGAGAGAGAGAGAGAGAGGTTCTATTTGCCTCCTAAATCTCCCTAATTCTGTACTAGTTTTTAATTGGCTACAGATTATCAGAATATGCTTTCTTTTATAAACCAAATGATTTTAAAACATAGCTGCCTCTACAGGCTTTAGATATGATTTCATATCTAAAATACTCTGTTTTAGATTTGTGAGAAATTAATAAACTATGTAACTGGTCTAATACTTCGGCACACAGTAGGCATTTGGCAGACAGCTGTAGCAATTAATTCCAAACACCGTCCTTTAGATTCATGATTCTATGTTCAGCATAGAAAAGGCCTCCCCCCCAAAAAACTGGCAGTTCAGAGAAGCATGTGGACACATAAAATCTCAAAGAGAAAACTTAAAATCATTATTTTGCAAATGATTTTAATTCACTCTTGGTGGCTGGTGTTTTAGCAAGCTGCTGTCTTTAGTAATATCCAAAACCTGAATGCTATTAAAGCCTGATTTTCTGTCTGCCCACTTCATAAAGATTGATTTAAGCACATGAGAAACATTGATAGGGAAGTTCCATGTTTAATTAGTCTTTGGCCTCCGCTCTAGGAAATCTCTGGAAAGAATTGAGGCTTGCTTTAAACGTAACTCCATACACTAAAGCAGAAAGTCAAATATGGCAGCTCACCTGGAAGAAGTGACATACAGTGGCATCAAGTTGGCCCTTCATAGACAGCGTGGAGTCATCAAGTGGGTGACAGGATGGAGGACATGGAAGACTATGCTGTCCCCTAGAATGACTGCAGTGCCCAAGACGTATTATTGTGCGTTATGAAAGAAGAAACTTTATTGTTGGTGTTCAGGAAGTGAAAAACTCAAAGGAACTGAAACAGAAAATGTCATAGCTGTCTGTGACAAAATGTGGTTAAAAATAGTCCATCTCTTTTTTGGAAAACTAGAACTTATTCTACTCCCAAAAGATAACTGCTATAACCAGCCCCTCTGGTGATTTCCTATGTCTCCAACTGAATAATGCTTTCCCACAATAACACTCGGGGAAGCCTCTACCGAATGTCTCTTTTGGTACTCAGCATTGTGCTAGAAACTGGAACAATCATTCGCCAAAGATGAAAACTTATCACTAAGACAATTTCCACCTCTGTTGAGAACCCAAACTCAATTACAAACCAGGCAGTGTGCCCTTATATCAAACCTTCAGTATACTCACAAGGGCAATGTCTGTGAATTCCTTTGTCATCAGGACACTAGTTGCTCGAAGCAGATCATTACAACCAGTACTGAGATCCATGCAGTGTGGAGGAAACCACCCTGAACTAAGTCTTTCTATATTTCATTGGTTATAATCAAAATGCTAAATCAGTTAATTAAAGTATTCATTTTAAACTTTCTACATTATTTCAAAAACACCATGCAGTACCCCATAAATGTACACAATTATGATGTATCAATTACAATTATACTAACATTTTTAAGATTCAGTTCTTTTATTAATTTTTCAGTTTTAAGCATTGAAGCATTTTCATTATCTGACTTTAATTTTAACTCTTAACATTATCTCTCACTCCAAGACCTTTCTTTTTGTAACTTCAGGGTTTGCTGTTGATGGAATTTCCCCCTACCATCCATACGTTAAAGTCCTAGCCCATAATGGAACAGTGGTTAGAGATGAGGCCTTTGAGAGATAATAAAGCTTAAATGATAAGCAGGGAGCATTCTGATGGAAATAATGTCCAAAAAGAGACATAGAAGAGCTAGGTTATTCTGTCTCTGATAATACAATGAGAGAGACAATCACACAAAAGTACAGTAAGAGGCAGTGCCCATCTAGCAAGAATGAACATGTTTTAAATTCTAGAATTCAAAACAAGAAATAGCAGTAGAAAGCTACTTTATTGTTTCTCCAAAACCATATAAATATAAATTTAAAAGCTTATTGGTTTGTCATTTAGCATTATAAAATATTAAGTAAAGTTAAAAGACAGATAAGCCAATTTTCCTAAAGTTTTTGCTTTCTAAGAGAATCATCTATAAATTAAATATAATTTACTTTATTGTTGTGACTCATATTTAGAAGACTTTTGTTACAGAAGTCTAACTTAGTGGCTAGGAGGACGATTAGGGTCAGGTTTTATTGGCTCCTACTCTGTCAAATTTGGCAGCACACTGTGAATATATTTTGAAGGAGCCATGTCCCAGGAGTCCTGTGGTGAGCTGCTGGATATTGAAACTTCATGAGAGTCAATCAATATTGCATAGGCCGAGCACAAGTCACAATCACCCTCTGTCCAGGAAATGCTTGAACCTATCAGCTCTCATTAGCTGTGCAAGATAATCGTTATTTGGGGTTCAGTCATACCCTCAGAAAATCAGCAAATGTTTGGTTCTGCCATTGATTAAGCCTACATGACTTCATTCAGATTCTTTATAATGCACAACAATGTCTGAGTTTTATTCGCTAATTTGAACTTCTCATTTCTGCTTTTGTCATTCCTGCTTGGCCCTCTAAATATGTTTCAGATTGATGCCACAATTGTTTTAAACCTCGTATCAATTAAGTGGCACCTTCTCAAAACCCTTTAGAGAGGTGACCTTTTTTTCTTTTTTTAGTTCTCCAACTGGATTTGTGTACAAGACAATGAAATTCAAGGATCCAGAGAGACCAAAGGGTATTACTATAAAGACAGGATCTCCTCATTCCTTCTTGGTGTTGGCATCTAAAGAAGTTGGACTTTTTTGCTAGGTAAGTGACAATAGTTGGTAACTGGAAACAGTTGATGGTATGTTCAGATTTTATGTATGCATCTGAAAGAAATTAGCTGAAATTCTAAACAAAG
>NC_022015.1:63860973-63864261 GCF_000317375.1 Microtus ochrogaster | reverse complement strand
AGCTCTTGTAGACCAGGCTGGTCTCAAACTCACAGAGATCCGCCTGCCTCTGCCTCCTGAGTGCTGGGATTAAAGGCGTGCGCCACCACCGCCTGGCCCTAAACATAGATATTGAGTATTAAGAGATCAAACTGAAGAGGGTGGTTGATATTTTTTTCTATCTTAGTTTTAAAGTTTATAAGTACTGTCATAGTTATTCACACCAGTTAGGTAGAAAAAACATACCATTTTCTTCTCTTGGGGATTAAGTTCTGCTAAACTATTTTTATACCAGTTGCAGAGTTTTGACAAGGAATAAAATGCTATAATGGGTCAACATTACACTAAGTCTGAAATGGATTTTACAGTACTTTCTATTCTTTAATATATATAGTCTATTTACTAATTTATTTATTTTATATATGTATATATACTTATAAATGCATATTTACATACACACATATAGAGTGCGAGTAAATATACAGTCTCTATGTTGACTTTATAAAATAGCTTTTCTAGTATTATTTTGCCCTTTATACATCTTAAGTTTTCATAATCAAATGTGAAATAAGATATCTAGACTATAAATATACATGCAAACTAATTTTGAAGATAAATGACTAATCTGTTGGCAGTAGTTATTTGTGAGATGAAGAATTGTAAGTTTATTTTATTTTTGTTACGCTTTCCTAGGTTATACAAACTTTATAGATAGTTACTATTGGGTTTGTTTTGATAAGAAAAATAAATATAATTTAGAAGAGAAAATGTAATTACTGACCTAGTACTTTGCTGGTACTCTTAAAAGAGCTGACATTTTCCAGAATTAAGTAGTCTATTTGTAAGGAGAGCTAAATGCAGAAGTCCCTTAAAAACAATAAGTTCAAGACAGGCTATTATGTTAGATGTTTAATTATTTACTAAATTCAGCTTTCTGACCTTCAGCTGGAATTATTTAGCCTGCCAAATAATTTCCCTAATGGGGAGAGGGAGTTCCATGTTGTGTGTTCTGCCTACAGGATAGTATGGTAAATTGTCAATCCGTATCTCTTACTGTACTTATTGTTGTACAAAACCCCCACACTTACTATTAGTGAATAAAATATGGAAAAATGATAGAATGTCAATCCTGATATTTGTCTAAAATCTCCTCAGTTACCTTTCTTTACAAGTATTAGTTCTAGAAGATTTTAGTAACTGAAAGTTCCTGTATAAAAAAGTTCCTAAGACAAGGACCTCATGTCTTTGACTAATACCAAATAAAAACCTGGCTGGTTAGCGGTCACATGAATGAGTCTGGGAATAGACTCTAGTCCATTTGATCTTGAATTAATGACATGGAGTCAAGTCATGCCTGTATTTTGGTCCACAGTTGTAAGATGATATACTTCAGAGCAGTTTGTAACATAGCAACAAATAATTAATGCAAATAGATACAGAATATTTTGATTTTGTCCTCTAATAGATTTTGGGGTTTTGTCTTTTTAAGAACGTATAGTTTGTCAGTTATAGGTGTCTCAGAGGACATAAGATAAAGGGAAGCATTTGTATTGTCCTCCAGTCATTCTATGGTGGATTTCACTGTGATAAAGAGAATGGTAGGTGGCAGAATTTGGGGGCTCTGGGAAGTACTCTGTGTTAGACTGACCGATTATTCCATTGTTAGTCATTAGGAACATGATTCATATTAATTGATCAGATTGATTTGGGAGGGTCTTTATTTGGGCTAGCTCTTGAGGAACGTCAATGGTGTCATTGTGAGGGGTAGAAATAGGCTCCAAGGAAAGGCATGTGCAGCCTGAGCCAGCCCAAAGTCACCCATGTTTTGTGGAGTGAGCCTCATGGCCTTAATACAGACAACAAAAAGCAACAGAGACAAAATGAATGACAATGTGAGTGTTACTCCTTATGTACAGAGAATTCATGAGAACAGAGTGGTTGAGCAAGGGAACCAGTCAGACTCTTGTATGGTCTTAGAACTGACTCAGAGGAGCAGCTGCTTCTGACATACTCATGCCTAAGTAATCCCTACAGTCCTAAAAATCCAGTGCTGCTCAACAAATGTCCTGGGGCACTTTATGAGAACATACTCCCTTGTCACAAGCAGAAACCCACATCTCTAATAAACACTAGCCTGTAATCAAATAAATGTGAAAATCACAAAGTAAATATTGAAGGCGACTTTTACCAAAAAGACTTAATTTGTAGACAATTCATTGGCCAGGCCTGCTTCTTTTAATGAGTAAATGCAATAGATTTTTGAAATTGCAATTTTTTTCTGTTATTTCTTAAGACTTAAAGTAAGAATGAATATCTAAGATAGATGCTTGGAGGTTTTACTTATGTAGATGAAGCAGAAATGGTGCTAAGACTATATATATTTCTGTAACTGTAACATACTTATCCTAGGTTTAATGTCTAGCATGAAGACTAGACTAGAGTTAAAAATTACTTTAAACAAGACATTGTTTTGGTGAACATTCTAGACAGTATGATGTGTGTGTTTGTGTGTGTTTGTGTGTGTGTGTGTGTGTGTGTGTGTGTGTGTGTGTGTGTGTTAACCCAGGTGAGGGAGTAGGATCTAGACTTCCTCCTGGGTAGACTGACTGGTAGTGGGAGGAGCCATGGTCAGCCAATAAAGGCAGTGATTTTCCAAGATGACCAGCTTCTTCCTCACCCTCTTGGCCTGAAAGAAAAATCTGGAGGCTTAAGGGGAAAAAAAAAACCCATTTAGACTTTCTTTTCTCCTGCTGGTAGGTACTTGAGACTGGATTTTCAGCTCTCCAGTCTGTTTCATGGTATTTGCCTCTGTGTGTTTCCTGCATGTGTATATTGCTTCAGCCCGGATAAAAAGCCTTTCTTGATTTGTAGGCTCTGTTAGTGCCTATTTGTGGTGTTTGAGATTTCCTCACTGCTACCTGGAGCTCTCAAGATTTCTCCTCTCTTTTAATTCTTTAACTGGCAGAAAAAATGACCCCTTCAAGACCGCAAGTCTGTATCACAGGTGGTTTAGATCAAAAACGGAGACTACTGAGTGAGTCGTGGTCCTTAGTACAATAAGAACCTGTACAAACTCATTTTTGTTAAATTTTAAATTTTTGTTTGGTTTGTTTAAATTGGAAAAATGTGTAAGCATTTTGAGATTTCAGTAATGCGTTGTTCTGCCTTCTTACCTAATGACAGGATTAAACATCTTATCTAAGGCAGTTATGACTTTCATGGGACTCCAAGTTGAGATATTTTTTCCCCACGACTGGAATATTCCTTTATTTATTTATTTATTTATTTATTTATTTATTTATTTATTTA
>NC_022015.1:63854483-63860873 GCF_000317375.1 Microtus ochrogaster | reverse complement strand
GTTTCTCTGTGGCTTTGGAGCCTGTCCTGGCACTAGCTCTGTAGACCAGGCTGGTCTCGAACTCACAGAGATCCACCTGCCTCTGCCTCCCGAGTGATCCTTTATTTTGATTTGTTATTTTAGTCCCATTTATTCATACCAGCATCTCTTCTATATAAAGAAAGGTTTCTAGCTCCCTTCTCTCAGGACCCCTTTGGTAGATTTTAGAAAGCTCTTTGTCATAAATGTACATTGGGATACACACACATAGGTCTCTTTCTCTCTCTCTCTCTCTCCCTCTGCATGTGTGTGTCTGTCTCTGATTCTATTTATTTTTCTGTCTCACATTCTGTCTGTCTGTCTCTCTCTCTGTCTCTCTCTCACACACATACAGGCTGAGAGAAAAATGGTCTATGAACACAAAATTTTAAAAAATGTCAATTTTCTTATCTTTAGCCACAAAAGTACAATAGAGAAAATAACCAGTTCCAAGTGACCAAATGACCAACCAATTAATAGCTGTAACAGAAAGAACAAGGCCATGCTGAGCCTGAATTTGAATGTCTAGCTTAGTACTGACACATTAATGTGTCCACCAGAAAATCAATAGTTCCTGCTTTTTCTTAACAGATGTATTCCACAAGACGTTCCAAGGACACTTGATTATTATTTTTTTTAAGAGTCCAAGGAAAACATAGTAACAGCATGTACATGCTGCACATGTATAATGACATGGCTGATGCTTCTTTCGTTTCTAGCTGATTTGGGTTCAAAATCAGTACCAGTATTTTCTCCCCACCCTGGTCATGCCTGTTCTAACTCATGTAGTTCTCTCTCTCTCTCTCTCTCTCTCTCTCTCTCTCTCTCTCTCTCTCTCTCTCTCTCTCTCTCTCATATCTATATGACACATGTACATGCAAGTACCCTTAGAGACCTAAAGAAAATATCAGACTCCCTGGAGTTAAGATAATTGTGAACCACAAGATGTGAATTTAGAACTGAATCCAGGTCCTCTGCAAGAAATCAAGTGAACATAGTGGATGAACATTGCCTAAAGTATGATATCTGCCTCCTTTGCAAACACTTTTATCAACTGGTTCATCCAGAGTAAATATCATTGATGAATGAGGATTCAAGTTTCAACCTGGATTAATTTTTTCTTCACAAGAATAATGGAATTGAGAAACACCCAAGTACCCCATTGTCTTACTGTGGATTCAGGTAATCTTTTTTTTTTAATTTATTTATTTATTAAGGATTTCTGCCTCCTCCCCGCCACCGCCTCCCAGGGACCTGGATTCAGGTAATCTTAAAAATGACAAGGCAGAAATATTTGGTCCTTTGCTCTTTTAGGAGCATATAGTTACAATTACTCTGGTTAAATGTCATTATAGAATCTTCATCCAAGCAATTAATGGAAGCAGATGCAGAGATCCACAGTAGAGCACTGGGCTGAGCTCCCAAAAGTCCCACCGAAGAGTGGGAGGAGTGAGAATACAAGCAAAAACGTCAAGACAATGATGGGGATATCCACTGAAACAGCTTACCTGAGCTAATGGGAGCCCACTAACTCTGGCCTGACAGTGAGAGAACCAGCATAGGACCATACTAGACCCAGGAATGTGGGTGACAGTTATATGGTTGGGGCAGACTGTGGGGCCACTTGCAGTGACCAGGATCTATCCCTATTGCTTTTTCTGGCTTTTTGTAATTCATTTGCTTGGAAGGGATACTGTGTTCAACCTAGTTATAGTTGGGAGGGTCTTGGTCCTGCCTCAAAGCAATGTGCTAGACTTTGTTGACTCCCCATGAGAAGCTTTAAATGGAGGTGGGATGAGAGGAAGGTAGAGGAAGCAGGAGGAGGGGAGGGCAGGGGAACTAGATTTGGCATGTAAAATTAGAAAAGACAGTTTGAAAAAAAATAAATTAAAAAAATCTGAACAGCCAGAATTTAGGCAGGTTGGGTTAGTTGGGACTTCTTTGCAAAGAGGAACTCAGGGTTAGAATCGTAGGAGAAAATAGCGCCTGAAGAAATGAGATGGACAGAAAGGAAGAGAGATAAAAAGCCACATGGTAGATCATAAATTAGTAGGAACTGGTTAATTTAAGTTATAGGAGTTACTTGGGAAAAAGCCTAAGCTAAAGCCCAATCTATCATAATAAATAGTAGATTTCAGCATAATTATTGAGGAGCTGATGGTCTCAAAAGAAAAGTCTGACAAAAAAACTATTTCAATTTCTTGTCTTTTAAGAAAAAAAAATGTTTTTTCTTGATCTAGATAGATCTCATGTTTATCCCCCATCCATGAAGACTTGCTATGCATGTATGCATGTTTCCTCTTCCCCATTTGTTCAATAAGATTATATCAGAGCTTTCCAGTGTTCAGTGCTTCTTATGAGAGATCTGATTGTGTACTTACCTTATTTTAAATTTTTGAAAAAAAAATCCGTATGTTTTCATTCTCTGGGATTTGTTTTATAAAAGGCTTTCCCTCTTTAAATTTAGAATTTTAACAATTGTTCACCATAGTAAAGGGTTTTCTGTGAATTCCACCTTTAATAGGTAGGTACCTATCTACTAGAAATACAGGCTGTGAAAGTATTTATTTGATAGAATTTTACCCTATAATTTTTCTTTTCCTGCCCTGGTTTATTAATTTGAGCCTTGCCCCAATCTCACAATCTCTGTCTCTGTCTCTGTATCTCTCTCTTTCCTTCCCATTCCAACATTCTTTTATGGAGGCATGGTCTTATGGAGCCAGTCCAGGCTAGCCTTGAACTAATTGGCTTTGAATTCATGATCTATTTGTCTCTACATCCCAAGAGTTGGGATAGTAGACATGCGCCACCATCTCTGGCTTTAATTTCCTTCTCGTTATATAAAAAAACAAAAACTGATGCACCATCCCTGACATTTTGTTCCATTTTCCAATATCTTCTCCACTGTATCTCCTACTGTGCGCGTGTGTTCTTGTTCTCACATGGTTTTAGCTTTGAAGAGCTCTTTCTGAAATTCTATGACTGTTACTTTATATAGTATCTTTGTTTCCCTTTGGGGAAATTAATTATAGTCCTGGAGCTATTTCCCAGTTCTATCTGCTTTTATAGCTTTTGAATTCCCTTTCTCTTTGTTAAAAGCCTATTCAAAAATATTAAGTCTATGCATATGAGCATATTTAAGAGTGAGACATATTAACATAAAGAGCAGATGTGATGTTTACTGCTGCACATCTGCAGGCATGTGAAACTGGTAAACATCACCACTATGAGGATCTATCCATGTTGTGACTTAACTTTGTCTGCTCAGTAACTAAAACTATTTCTGCTTTTTAATGACCTGTCACTTCTTATCAGTTGCCATTCACTCTTTGCCCTCTTTGCCATTGTCAGTACGTAACCCTTATATTTGCTTATTTCAATATACTATGTCCTGGAAGGGATATGTTTTGTAACAATCTATACAAAGTGTAATGCTTGAAATTTATATAATGTGGAAAAGACCATCTTCTAGGGAGCTTTGGGTTCTGCTTGAAGAGAAGATCCTGGGATGAGTGCCATGAACATAGTTGGTAAAGACACTAATTGACCTTTAACTGACTTGTAAAAATTGTGGAAGGATTTTCTCGGGAAATGAAAGACTAGAAAACATGCAAAGAATAAGGCAGAACAAGAATGAAGTTTCAGGCTCCTATTCAGTGCTGCAAGTTGCACATCCTGTACATGGCCAGTGGGTGAACACGAGGAAAGGACTTGAGTTCATCAGCTCAGAGGACAGAACTTCCTTCTCACTGTATTCTGAATCTCAATGCAAGGCACCATGGCAATCAAAATGAGGAAGACTGTTTTTCTCTAGATGAAAACAGCAATAACCAACAGTGATGTGAGGCATAACCATATACATAAAAGTGTATTTTCCAAACAGGAGAACATTGCACTTGATTGAAACTTGAAGAAAGAAACATATTTATATAGAGTATAGTTAGGGACATACTGAGATGGGAGGGAAGAAAATTAGTATCAAAGGATCATGGAGGTACAAAAGACAATTTAAAGAGAACAGGCAGTCCTGTTTGTCTGGTTCAAAGAGCCCACCTAAATTTAGCATGGGGTATGGAACATGAAGTATATAGCATTGAAAGCTAGTCTGAGAAGTCTGTCCTGACTTCCAGATCAAAAAATTGAATGTAGAGCTTATTCTGCTTTAAAAGGCAACAGATGACACCCATGCAGAGCCATGTCTATATGCTACACACATGCATATTCAGAATAATGGCTTTCCTTATTCTTTGATAATTAAACATCTTTAAAGGTGGTAGTAGTCTCCCATCTTGCTTCCCTATTTGCATTCATCATCCTTTTTTCAGTGGCTGTGAAGAATGAAAACTAAATTTACTCCCCCATTCTAATAGCCAAACACCCTAGACAGTGTGAATTTCTGCTCTGCTTGCAGCCTCTATACTTGCTGCTTCTTTCCTCACTAGAAATTATCCTCCAAGTAATCAGACACCTTATATTTTAAATCATTTACTCTAGTCTCAATGCCAAGATAGAGCCTGGCACATAATAAACATCCGTGGAGAAAACAAAAAAAATGATTATTTGAAATGTATTTTCTAATTCATGTTGTATTAATTTCTAGAATGTTGAGTGGATGCAGGAGAAATTATTTAGCCAAATGTTGTCCTTAATTTTGTTATTGTAGATTATTTCTCATTTCTATAAATGATTAATGTGCAAAAAACTTTAAGTACAAGAGAAAAATCCCACACACAAACACACTGAACATTTCATTTTTGGTGTCTCAATCATAAAACATTTTAAAGATGTCTAACTTAAATTCAATACATAAATATTTTAAAGATACCTAGTGAAGAAAGCTACAAGTAAGGTGAGCAATAGGACTTTTCTTTTTATGGAAGGCAGAAGTTTATTTCTAGTTGTTCATTAAACCCTGATCGATCACTACCAATTATTATTATTCCCAGTCTTGGATCCAAATTTGATAAGCAAATCTTTGACATCAGGCACACCAATTTATACACTTTTGCATTTCTATTTTTTAACATGAAATGCAGAAATAATGTTGTCTGAGGCATAGCCTATTAGCAGACTGCTTCAGATTCCATGGGCTGCTCATTAAGCTTGCTCCCACTTAGCATCTCTGTGACTAGGGTGTGGGGATCTAAATCTTTAACAAGGTCTTTCTGTGGTCTATATGCATACTGAAGTCTGAGGACGAGTGAAGTATTGTATTAAATGAGTTTCTCCTATGATTCTGCGTTTGCCTCTGTAGCTGAAATAGTATATATTGGCCATCTGGTGAGAGAGAGAGAGAGAGAGAGAGAGAGAGAGAGAGAGAGAGAGAGAGAAATCCTGTAGTTATTGCTCATGTAGATTGCTGCTGCAGGAAGTTCCCTAGTAATTCTTGTCAGCCACTAAGCAATGCGATGTTTTATGTGAGTAATGCTCTATTCTTTGCATTATACTGCACAAAATTACATTATTTCTCAAGCTTTGTGTCTCTGGGAAAAATAAAATTATGATATGGTAATTTCTCTTAGGAAGCATTTTTGGTTGAATAGATCACACAGTTCATGAATCAGATTCTTCAAAATTTTTTAGGGAGTAACCCAGGTGCTTTAGAAAGCCGCAGTAAATTCCTCTGCTCTGGGTCCAAATGATGATGCACCGTTTGCAAGATGATTGCAGCAAAGAGAGTGGAAATCCCACTCAAGACTGGCTGGGGACAGAAAGCGATTCTCTATTGAGGCAGAATATGCAATACAAAACGTTGGAAAATAATCAAAAAGTTCAAAGAATGGAGCAATTTTCCCCTCTCTGGAAAACTGAAAGCAAATCTTGAGGAAAGAGCAAACCATTTGAGCAATAGTTGCCAACATTTCCATGGAGGGGGGGAAAGTGAAGAGATTGCCGATTGAATGGGGGCACAGGTGTGCTTACCAGGTTGAAATGGGCTCAGGAGGAGAAGTAATCTTTTTTTGGAGCCCTAACACTAAAAGATAATTAACTTCTGTCTGCTTCTACTATTCAACCTGCTTTATAGTGTTGCTGAAAATGCTCACAAGTTGGAGATGGAAGCCAGAAGCATTCTTAGAAACTTGCATGGACTTTGGAGAAGGGAATAATTGGAATAAGCATTTGGGACAAGGCAAATGAGTTTTTCAGCTGTGACTGCCAGGAACTTAACGTTTTTGTGCTGCACACACACTTATAGTTTGAGGCACACATGTGCTTTTCTGTCATTGTTTCTCTTAATTAAAAAGTTTTCGTGTGCCTTGGCAGAGAATTCTAGCTGTTTGTTCAGATATCTCCATACGTGCTCAAATTATCAGCCTTTTTTATTTATTTATTTATTTATTTATTTATTTATTTATTTATTGAGGATTTCCG
>NC_022015.1:63849269-63854003 GCF_000317375.1 Microtus ochrogaster | reverse complement strand
CTTCTTATTTAGCTTCTCTAGGATTGCAAATTATAAGCTCACTGTCCTTTAATTATGGCTAGAAACCAAATATGAGTGAGTACATCCCATGTTCAAATTATCAGCCTTAACTCTGAAAAAAAGATGACACTGGGAAATTCACCTACACTTACACTCTTAAATACATCAGATAAACAGTACTGAGAATTGCTACAATGACACTTTACCGTGGTGACACATTGTAAATGTTTATAAAGAATTTAAACTACTCTTGTCTTCCTGGAAGCATACCATCAACCCCTTCATTCTTCACCGCAGTCTGATATTCCAACATTCAAAGAAGCGTGAGTGATTTGCCAGAGCAGAAATGCCTTGATAGCATTTATGATTAAAAGGAGTGGTTACTCATTCTCATACCGACTGTCTACAACCCTCTCCTTGTATTTGGGAGGTGTTTAGAAACTCAGAGGTACCAGAGAGGCTCTGCCTTGTAAGTTTCGTTGACTAAGATATAAAGTGAAAATTTTTATGAAGTATCAGAATGTAGGAAACATATTGGAACTTAGACTACACATTGGTTGACACCCAGGAAAACTATTGTTTGAGTATTCTAGAATAAGTCAGGTCTGGTACATGTTCCTTTAGAGAATGGGGAGATAGGCAACTGTAGTGAGTTGGGGTAGACAGACAACACCTGGACTGGAGGATTAGCACCGCCCATAATACTTCTGCTAATGAGCCTAGGAAGCCAGTCACTCTGCAGTCAGACATGAAATGCTTCTGCACTTTGGTGAAGCCACCTGAGGATTTTTTCACTCTGAATTTTATATCATATAGAAAGGTAACAGGGACGAGCTAAATGGAACTGCCACTCTGAAGTTCACAGTTGCACAGTTGGTTCTAAAGATGATCAGAATTTTACAGTGTATTTATGACTTGCAACTTTCAAAAAAAAAATTAGGCCACTTAGTGAACATCAAAGCGAAAAATCACTGGAGGAACCAGAAAAATCCACAGTCGAGAATCCTCTGGTTTTCCCACTGTCTACAATTCCTAAACTGTACAGGCATAGGTCTGCCCAGCCTAAGAAGAGAAACAGCAAATGCTGCACTGTGTCCTCCCCACTGAAAGGATACTAATGAAGGGGTCTTACTACTCACACTTCCACTGAAAGCCCCAATTTCCCTTCTTAATGTCTGAGAGCTAAGACCTACAACTGCGCTGCAGTGTAGAAATATATGAGCTGTGAAAAACAGTTCTTGGAAAATTGTGCTTCAGCCCCTCTTTTAGATGTGCCATAGGTCACCTGAATGCACAAGTCAGGGTTCCAGAAAGTTACTTCTTCCTACAGCCTGTTTCCCATGTGGAAACCTAATCACCTCTGAATCTAGGTCCATTGCATGGGTAGGACTTGCTCAGATTAGACCTCTAGATACAGCAGCACCCAGCAAGAACTGCTGTAGTAAGCAGCCAGAAGTCATTTCCTAATACAAGTGCTGGGAGCCAGAGCCAAGCACAGTAGAGCCCTAGCTTCCCTATGGTGCAGAGACTGATGAGCAGAACACGGGTTTTCCCAGATACAGTCTGCAGGCAACCTACTTACAGCAAGTTTTTCTCAAGCTTTGCCATCTTCCTCTATTTGGCAAGTTCAAACCAACCGTTAGCAAAATCATCCAATATTAACCTTCAGTAGAATACAGAAAGCTGTGTGCAGGGGTGATGGTTGTGGATAAAACCTCAGGTGGACAATGAGAGCATTATTTAAACGTGCCAGATATGTCCTTTTAAATTTGTGCTTCCTATGATTAAGGCATGGAACTTTGTAGACATATCAAATTAAATGAGACAATTCTATTAAACCACATTATTTGAAAGCGCACCACACTTTCAAATACATAGAATCTCTGCCCTGTTAATAGTTGCTGTTAGTGAAATCTATTATGGGGAGAAGTGGGGTTGACTTTGCTATTACATATACATTGTTATTATTGTTACTGTTCATATTTATTGTCATTTGTTGGATAAGAAATCACAAGGTAACATGAGACATAAGTATAGCATATCTGAAGTCAAAAAGACCAAACACCAGTTCTTAAAATACCAACATATGTGCATTTGTTCTTTAAATATCTCTAGCAATTCAACATCTTCCCAAGGAAAGTGCATGCAATGTTGGGAATCTATCCTGATAGGATAGGCAAATGAGTCATTGCCATCCCTCCAGCTATGATATGCTAGACAACTTCTTCTGCACTGGCCCCTATACCATTTCCATCCTCAGCATCCACTCTTCTAAATCCTGTAAAGAGCATATGAGCAGTAGAAAGCCTTTGTGAACTGTGTGTTGATGCATGCTTGAGAAATTACTGTGTGCTGGCAAGCCAGGTATCAAGGCAGCAAAGCAGGCTCCAACAGACAAACTTCCAGCTACAGATCAAAAGCTAAATGATCTGAGCCATCTTAAGATATCATTAGGTATGTAAGTCTCAGAAGACTAAAAGTACGACCCATATATTTTACCCAGCTATACCACTCCCTGACATTGCCAAAGGGCTTGGCAACCCACTCCACAGATACTTGCTTAGCACTCTATTCATGATAGCTAGGAGGGGAAACAACCTAAATATCCTTCAGCTGCAGAATGGATAATGAAAATGTGCTACATATACGCAATGGAATTCTATTCACATATAAAGAACAGCACAATCAACACAATTGCAAGAAAATAGATGGAACCTTACAGAGAGATAACCCAGACGCAGAAAGACAAACAGCACACATGTGCTCTAGCATGGGGGCTAGTAGGACACAGGTACTGTAGAGGGAGAAACGGGAAGAAGAGTGGAGAGTTTATCTGGAGAGGGAGATGGGGAAGGGCAATACTCGGGGACAGAGTGAGGAGAGAGAAAGAGCAGTAAGCATGACTAAAAATATCAATTATATAGTTGTTTACCTGACATATTACATATACATGAATATGAATATACTATGTATATAAATTATAAAAATATATTATAAATTATACATAAATTTAAAAGAAGTTACACTCCTTGGGGTGATAATGCTCACCCCCAAGAATAACAGACTATTTACACATGGGACACCTCCCCTCAGGTGTCTGAGAGACTCCCCAAACAATATAAGCTATTGATATTGCCCTTGGTTTCCTCCCAGAAGTTGAAAATAAGATCTCATTGCTGATAATACCATATACTTTATAGACAGGACTAGGCAAAACTGCATAGAAACTGACCTGGAAAGTTTTTACCTGAGGACTAATTCTCATAGAATGGGAGGTTGCTAGGCAAGCTAGACAGATAGCAAAGAAATCAGTAGTCCTGCTTAGCTGTAAAGTCGAAAACCACAAGATGTTGCTAAAGATGCAACAGAGACACTTACATCCTGAAAGTAAGCAACAACCCTCTAATTGAACTCAAGGTTCATTCAGTAGGAGGGAATTCATGCCTGGTACTGTAAACACAGCCAACTACCCATGCTTGGCAAGATCATGAACCCTAAAGGAGATCTTGTTACTGCCACTTTCATCATCCAGTGTAATTCCAAACTTCATTCTAAATACCTACCTTTATGGTCACAGTGTACCTCTTACCCCTCATCAGAGAAGCTTAATTCTGCAGCAGGTGGAGACTCTTACAGAAGTCCACAGCTAGTCAAAATGTAGAGAAAAAATGATGGTAGAGTTTCCAGTTCCAACTGATGAATACCTCTACGACACAGGCCCTACAGGCTCAGAGAACATCTTGGAAACACGGGGGTGGAAAATTTTAAGATCCAGAAGACCAGGATAACACCTGCACAAGACAAGTATCTGCACCCATGACTTAGTAACAATATGGTTGCCTAAGCAAGACCTGCACAATGACAACACAAGTTGATATATCAAAGCAGATGTTGGAAATCTCGCAAGGCTCCACCCTTAAATGAGGATCTACAGGGCAATTAATGAATACTGAGAGATGGAAGCCGAATTGGTCTTCTCTAGGGACAAACCCCCTAATAGCTACCTAACTCCAAGTGGTTAGTCTTAAAGACATGTCCATATGAGCAACACTAAATGTACTCAGCAGTTTGTATCTCTCTCTCTCTGTAAAACAATAACAAATTAAAGAGGTCATAAAATTTGAGAGGGAGTGGGGATACACAGAAGGAGTTGGACAGGACAGAATGTGGTGAAGAACGGATGCAAATAAAGTACTATATATGAAATTATCAAAACTAGATATAGTAAAATAAATATTAAAAGAAGAAAATAAAGTGAGTAAATGCAGTCCAAGTATGAGACTAAACAGTAGCACAGCAGGGACATTTTCTCTGTTTTCCTTGAGCAACCCTTCAACGAGCACTCCCACAGGACAACAACCTCAACTCCTACCTCTCAATTCTATTCCTGTCCAACTTACAAATCCTCCCACTTAAAGTTTAAAATAATTATAAGGCTAGTAATGAGCAATATCTTAGTCAAAAGTAGAAAGTGTGGAAAAGATTGTAACCTGTCAACTCAACAAGTCTATATTTTTAACAAACACTGTTTCTCTAGTGTTGGGGGAATATAGTTTAACATAGGATAACAGTTTATAGTCATCAAATTGACAATCTGAGAAGTAATAATGTATAGTCAAAGGATTTGAGATATTGCAAGAAAATGGGTATACTGGTTGTGGTGGCTTTAGAAAATTGAAATTGTGAGAAACCTCTCTCTCTCTCTCTCTCTCTCTCTCTCTCTCTCTCTCTCTC
>NC_022015.1:63840333-63849169 GCF_000317375.1 Microtus ochrogaster | reverse complement strand
CTCTAGCTCTTTCTTCACACACACACACACACACACACACACACACACACACACACTGCATAACACACACATGGGGTAGAGAGTCTTAATTCACAGTAGTCCCATGTGTCATGCCTGGGGTCCATATTATATATAGGAACAACAGTCCAAGGTTGTTTTAAAACAATTAAAACAAAACCAAAAAACCCGGAAACAATGCAAAGTAGGTATATAACTTGGTGGCAGAATGCTTGCCTAGCATGTGTGAAACCCTAAGTTCAGTTATTAGCATGGAAAACAACAACAAACAAAAGTATCAAAATAAAATAATCAAACCAAGCAAAAAGAAAACCCCATATACCCAAATGTTTGACTGATAATACATGTATTTTGGTGGAATATGATGCAGAAAGTTCAATCTACTCTTTTACATGGAACTAGTTCCGTAACTCAGTAATTAAAAACAACACTATATAACTTGGTGGCAGAATGCTTATTATTCTTATTATTCATTATCAGACGTGTAATGAATCTTTTTCTGTTGCAGCTAGCTCCCAAACAATGAAACAGAGATTTCTTATTCATTTTGAAAAATTAGCATATATCTTAGGCTTGTTTTTAGGTAGCTCTTACAACTTAAATTAACTATTTCTATTAGTCTATGCCCTATCATGTACCACCCATCCAGCTTCTTCTGTGTCTCCTTGTTTTCTCTGGCCTTGATTACCTCCTCCTGCTTCCTTCCTCTGCCTGGAAGCCCTGGCTATACCTTCTGCCTAGCTATTGGCAGTTCAGCTCTTTGTTAAACCAATCACAGCAATATATCACCCATCACACACAAATATCCCACAACACAGAGGAAATAATTCTACTCTTAGAAAAACTGAAAAAGCAGAAAATGGTGATTACACATGTGTATGTAAATAAATATTGCTCTGGCATTTGTCCAAAGTCCCCAAATCTCTAAAACCTGAAATTTTTATAGCTGCAATAATCCTTTAAGTGAAAAATCTCATATGTATAATGAGTTGCAGCCAAAATGTAGATACACTAAAATCCTACATTGAATTAACCTTAAACACATATATACATTGTATATATGAAGTACAAATTCTATATTTAAACTTAGGTATCATCCTCAAGTTACTCCATTATGTTTACACAAATATTCCAACCTCTGAAAAATGTCTGAAATTCTCCTGATATAAAGCACTTTTGATAGGAGATTCTTTATCTGTTTATGAACACAGTATAGTAGACAATGAAACCCGGTGGGAAGCTGTTATCTATCTACCAGCTGTATGTCTAGGAGTTGCAAAATTAAAAAAAAAAACCAAAAACACTTGCTTGTGAAATTTTAACAAAATAAACAGGCCACAGAGTATATATCAGAATCTATATAATATATTATTACAAAGAAGCCATACATGTGTGTTATGTACACATTTTTATGTATGTGTATGCAAAAGGATGCATACAAGAATTACCATCCAGGAACTAAAGGCAGTTGAAAAGAGAGGGTTCACGTGTGTTTATTTCGGCTTTGCTAAAGTAACTTGCAGTCATCATGTATTATTTATGTAATCAAAGGAAAGTTATTTTTATTATTCTCAAATGAACAAGGGAACAATGCCTATACTGCTAATTCTTCAGGATAAATGGGTGAAGAACAACCTTCACAGCCCTTTTAGTGTTGTGTCTTAGAAAGCATCAGTTGTCCATTGCACACACCTGGGGGGAGAGAATACCCATTAAGGAATTTACTCCAGCAGATTGTCCTGTGGGCATGTCTGCGGGGTATTGTCTTAATTGTCAATTGACACAGGAGAGCCCAACCCACTGTAGACCATACCATACCCAGGGTGGCATGCTGGGCAGATTGTCCTGGGCTGCATAAGAAAGCAAACTGAGCCATTGAGAGAGAGAGAGAGAGAGAGAGAGAGAGAGAGAGAGAGAGAGAGAGAGAGAGAGAGAGCCCCTGAGCAGCATCCCTCTACAGTCTCTGCTCCAGTTCCTGTCTTAGGTTAGGTTTCCTTAATGATGAACTTTAATTGCAAACCAAATCAAACCTTCTTTTTTTCTCATCAAAGCACAAAAAGTAAATTAGAACAAATTTGTTTCAAACCCAGAAAATACATTAGAAAATGTTTCAGATGTTCCTCAGAGAGTTAGCTATGAGACAAAGTACATGTGCAGGATGCTGACTCTGAGACGGAGTTCAGTGCAGGATGCCGATCAGGAAACTTATTAGGGATGTACATATCTGGGGAAGAGAGGAGAGAAAGTAGACATAGGCAGAGTGAGAAGCCAGCTCACTCCCCTACTGCTATAGTGATACTTTCAGTCGCTACTGTTGGTAGCCCTGGAGCTAGAATGACTCTTCAGCTTTGTCCTGAGCTGAGCTGAGCCAAGCTGGCGGGCATCTTACAACATCTGCCCCTGTGTAGATGTTTTGTATGTGGGTATCCTTGAACGTAGTATAGTTGAGACTATCTCTGAAATGATTGGATGCAAGAGTGGCCTCATAATGGAAATGAAGATATCTGTGACCTCTGGTCCTTTGTAAAAGGGCAATGTCTGGATAATGCTTCCTAGTGTCCTCCAAAAATGACCCCTAACATTCACCCAGGAATGGTGGATGACCAGGATAAATATAGAGCTTTGTTCTTTTTCAGAATCACATCATGAGATCAATTCAAAGAGATGGTTTCACGGGCTCATTTAGTTTTATAACAGACCCAGGTTCATTCTCAAGGAAAAAAAAAAAAAAAAGGTGGTCAAGGTGATTCCCATCACTCTTCAGGGAGCTTGTAGGAAAATCATGTTACATAATACTACTGCAGATTAATGAATTTCAGGACGGATGTAGCATGATGCTGGCAGAGGATTTGACGTCAAATCGTAATTGTTGTGAAATAAGCTAGCCAGATGGATCTGAAAGCTATTCTGCATTTCCAGGTGTAGCAACGCATGTTCTCAAAGCTCCAGGTAGTTGTGATGTCATGGATGAGCACAAAATAACTAGATCAAAATATTTTTCTGCTCCGTCTTGTTCATGGACTTAAGGCAAACTGTTTTGATGGAGGCCATATCAGAGGAGCAGCAGGTGGCATGGACTTCAGGGATTTGGGCCACCAGAATGTAAGGAACTGATGGATGAATTTTGGATCGGCAAGGCCCCAGAATGTCTCTTGCTACTGCTGTGTCTTTGCATGTTTGTCACTGACATTTTTTCCTCTGGTATCTGGCCTGGTGTGAGTGGGTATGGGGATATCCCCACTTCTATTAAAGTAGTATGATGGTATCATGGAAATATCCTATCCTTATGGACATTTTTACCTGTAGATTATTATGTAGATGTTTTCCTCCTAAGCTGTATTGTTTAACCTAAGCAATGACTTTATACAATAACACTGTTAGTTTAATCAGGATTTTGATGATTGAAGGTCTTTAATAAATATTGTAAGGGATTATGATAGAGGTTAGTTTAGTGCAAAAACTAATACAGGTAAAAGCAAGATAGGTGTTGCCCCCTGACCCTGATAAAGCAGGGGCTGCAGAGGATAGAAAATAACAAGGAAATGTTACACAGCTAGGAGTCATATAGATTGTGACTTAGATTAATGATTAAGAAAAACAATTAAGTCCCAGAAGCCCAACTAGCTCAAGTTCTTTTAAAGTTAATGTTCAGAGATATGTTCATGAGTTTTGGTGTGCTTTATGCCTGAGACAAAGCTTTAAAAATGACTTAAGGTAATGACTTTTGTTAGTAGCTTTGAGGTGAAAAACATGAAGAAACGGTCTAAAGTTTATAAGGGCACATAATTGAATAAGGGACTCATTAAGGTCAAGGAACAAAAACAAAGCAGTCTGTTATTATGAGTTGAGATGCTTTTCCTGTTAAGATGGGTTGGAGATCAAAGACGAAGGTTCCTTGTGTCCATTTTTGCCCTTAGCTGCCTGATATAGAAAAAAAAAAACAAAAAACTATTGACAAATGGGTATGCACCTTGAGGATTAAAGTAGAGATGACTGATTCTTTTTCATATATAAAAGTTTAGATTTTGATTCTTTTAAGATTTCTTATAAGATTACTGTTTGGGATAAGTAATAATGATGATTGATACTTTTTTGTAACTGCTAAATGCAGCCTGCCAGTGAAAGAACTGGTTAAGAAAAATACCTTGCTTGCTTACAATTTGTTAATCTATAAAAAGTTGCTTGGATTTGAATATATTTGGGTTCTTGGAATAATTTGGTTTTTACCTGTAATACGTAAAATGTTTAATCATGTAAGGGAAATGGGAAGCATGTTGTTTCTTACTTGTATACATTGTAATCATTCACTTAAAAATAGAATGTAACCACATTTTAATTTGTATACTGCTTGAAAGATTTTGTTGGGATATATAAGCTGTAAGGGAAAAAATAGAGTTAGTTAGAAGCAAGACATCAAGAGAGACAGAGGGACACATCTGGACAGAGGTAAGAAAAGAAATAAAGGACAGAGAAAAAAGATGACACAGAGACCCTAAATGTGTGTGTGTGTGTGTGTGTGTGTGTGTGTGTGTGTGTGTGTCTGTGTGTCTGTGTGTGTCTGTGTATTTGTGTGTGTATGTGTTTTCCCTTTTTGGCCAGTTCCAGAGAGTTAAGTTTAGCCCTTTCTCTGGCCCCAGAGAATTAAATTTCACTCCTTCAGATAGGAAAATTAAGCTGAGTGATTAGTCCCCTGACTCCATTGGATTCTCAATCCCTGAGCAGCTGGAGGCGGCTCCTTATGGCAGCAACATTTTTTAAAAGTCGTATGTGAGAGTAGTGTTGACTGCCACCTTGACAGAATTTGAGATGGCCTGGAATACAGGCATGAATATGCCTGGGAAGGATTATCTTGATTTTGCAAACTGATGTAATGAAGGCAGATCTTAATTGTGCCTGGGACTGTTTCCTTGCCAAAGGACCCAAGAATGCATGAAATAGAGAAAGTAAGCTAAGCACAAACAGATAGCACTCTCTGCTACTGATCGTGGATGCCATATGACCAGCTGCTTTAAGCTCCTGCAAACTTGACTTCCTCAACGTGATAGACTGTGCCTTGAACTATGAGCTAAAATAATTCCTTTCTCTCTGAAGTTGCTTTGTTCATAGTCTTTTTGTAACAGCGAAAAGAAAGGAAACTAAAGATGTGTTTTGGTTTACTTGCCAATTTACTGTCTGTTAAAAAGGAGACCCTCAGGTTTGTTTGATAAAAAAAAAAGAGCGTGCAGAGCATGGACGAACACTAGACAGTGTGAACAAGGCCACAGAATGACAGAACAAAGAGGATCTGTGAAGAGTTTAGTGCTATGCAAACTTGAAGTATAATTGTTGCTATGTTCCTAAGCTGTATTTCATTCATCCATGCATTTTTAAATGTGCTTCCCCATATAACCAATTTCATGGGACATTGTTGGCCAACATACGGATCTCCAGTGGCTTCTCTGGAAACTCTTGGAAATATTTGCAACATGAGAAAAACAAATCTCTTGATACAAACAATGTTGTACCAGACAAATTAATTAATGGGATTGAGTGACGGATGCATATGATAGCATTTGGTAGGGACTTTATTCTAATACTGATAATTCCTGAGCAAAGTTGGTTATCACACTACTGTGCTTAGTGTAAATCCTACTGCTCAGTTTTTTTCTCAAGCGAGTTTGCAGTCTTGTGGTTGCTCAACATCTTAGTGTTTGCTTGGGTTTTAATATACATACTAAATCTTAGAGAAAGCTAGAAATTTCCTTTTGTCTGGGATTCCAGAAAACAATAATTCTCTCATCCCTGAAATCTGCCGTGTTTTATCTATTATTGAGTTGAAATTGTTCATTCAGTTTTATATAACTTTAAGTATTGTTATTTACTTTATGTCTCTAGCTTGGAAGGTGATTTTTCATTTTGTTCCATGGACTTGCTTTTTTCTTCATCTTCAAGGCAAAGGCAATGTCAGAGTACTGTTAGGAAAAAGCTTAGTCCCCTTTTAAGTTGTTTGTTTGCAAACCTCCATCAACCATGCCCCCCCCCCCAGAGTTACTCACTGGAAACCTTTTATTTGAGGTAGAAAATTGTCATTTTCTAAATATAAAGAATGTATGAACAAAGGCACCTTCACCAGGCTTTTCAAGTTTAATTCACTTGTGCTGAGAATAAATCATAAACAAGCTATGTGCTTCTGCAGCGAATGTAGCTTCAAAACAGCTCCCTGAACTCATCCCAACTCAATGTCTCCTCATAAGCTCTTGCCTCATGGAACACTTAAAGACACTGTTTCCTAAAGGAAAATGTACTCGTGGAGATTTACCAATTTCTCATTCCCAGCCTTCTTCACTCTGACTTCACTGCGAACAGAAATCATCACCTGTGCTTGTGGTCTTCTGTATTCCATCGCCTACTTCCTAAGAGTAGCCCAAGCCCTTCCTCAACCTTGTCCTCTGTATTTCCCCAACAAATCAGGCTAGTCACAAAAGACAAAAGGGCAAATCACGCATGCATGAGCTTACTGAGAAGGTGAGGGAAAGAACATTAAAATCACAGAGACTGGGTTTTGCCATCTTAAGAAGCTTTTGCTGGTGGGCGTGCAAACTGGTACAGTCATTTTGGAAATCACTATGACGATTTCTCAGAAAATTAGGAAACAATCTACCTCAAGACCCAGCAATACCACTTTGGGGTATATATCTAAAGAAAGTTCACATAGGATACCACAAGGATATGTGTTCAAGTATGTTTATAGCAGGATTATTTGTAAGAGCCAGAACCTGGAAAAAACCTAGATGCCCTTCAACAGAAGAATGGATAAAGAAAATGTGGTCCATTTACACAATGGAGTACTACTCGCATTAACAAAATAATAACATCTCAAAATTTGCAGACAAATGGATGGATCTAGAAAAAATTATATCGAGTGAGATAAGCCAGATCCCAGAAAAACAAATATAATGTGTACTCACTCATAAGTGGCTTTTGGACATAAAACAAAGAAGCCGGGCTGTGGTGGCGCACGCCTTTAATCCCAGCACTCAGGAGGCAGAGGCAGGCGGATCTCTGTGAGTTCAAGGCCAGCATGGTCTACAAGAGCTAGTTCCAGGACAGGAACCTAAAGCTATGGAGAAACCCTGTCTCGAAAATCCAAAAAAAAAAAAAAAAAAAAAAACCAAAGAAAAACCAGCCTACAAATCACAATTCCAGAGAACCTAGACAAAAAAGAGGACTCTAAGAGAGACATACATGGATCTATTATAACAGGAAGTAGAAAAAGAAGAAAGATCTCTTGAGTAAATTGGAAGCATGGGGAGTCACAGGAGAGGGTTGAAGGGAAGAGGGGGGAGAAAAGGAGGGGAGCGAAGAAAAATGTATGGCTCAATAAAAACAATAAAAAAGGGAATCTATTCCTATCAATACTGAGATGGCAGGCAGCACACACAGAGATATTTCAAAGAGGCAAACGTTTTCATTGTAATTATAGGAGATATTCCTTTCTTCTTTGCTGGTAGAATGATGTATTCAGGTACATCAGAAAACAATAAGCTTCTAGAAAATATGGTGATGTCCCTAGGCAGGATTCTGTACTTTTAAAAAATTGAGTCCCCCCCCCAGAACTTTCTATCTTTTACTTTATATCTATCAACACATAAGTTTAAAAGTTAAAACTGAAAAAATATGGTTTATTTGCAAGCTGTTTTTTAAAAATAAAATAACCACAAACATGCTTACATGATAAAATTAAGTTTATGTTTCAAAGCAGATTCATCAAATTCAAAGCTAATTAAGAAGTAACAATGGCATACTTTAAAGTTAGGTAAATATCTTTAATATTTTGTAAAAGATAATATTTTCTAACACCAACTTCTGCATTCAATCTTCTTATATGTAACAGTGATAAATCCAGTTTTAATCTGTTCTTTACATTAAAATATATGAAGAAAAATGGGTACAATCACAGACATATATATGAAAATAGTGCATACTTTAAAAAATATTTTTAGATGATGTAAAGATTTCTTTGATGTAAGACTAAAATTTATCAAATGCTGGGTTTTCAAAGGTTAGGGAAACTAGAACCATATCCATGGTTAGTCTGTCACATCAAAATCCAGTGACCTGTCTTAAACAGCAAATGCATTATTTGGTCACGTTTAACTTGTAATATAACGCATTGGTCATTAGAATAATAAAAGTTCATACACTTGTGTGACTCTTACTCAAATGTTGTTATAAAATACAGCAACATCTTATTCACTAATAATCATCAGAATTAATTTTCATTGCTTTGTTCAAGATGTTCTTGAGTGAAATGGAATTTTTGTTTATTGAAATAGAAATGAAGACGACCACCCCTGCTAACACAGTGTGACAGTGACTGGTGATAGACACATGAGTCCTTATTCTTCACTTATTTCACATTATCCCTGTGAATAATGTCACAGCAAAAAGGGAAAAAAGCATTTAAGCTTTACTGTCAAAATTGTTTTGATCACATGAATCTACTCAGAGTGTATGAAGGAAAACCGGTTGACACATAGAGAACTCCTTTGCTAAGGTCTTATTCTCATTGGTAGTTTTGGTTTGGGGATGGATGTGTGACACAATTCTAGGAAGTGAGACTGGGATGTAAGAAAACCCTAACAAGGCATTTCTGAGGGAGCAGGATGCTCAGTAGTTTCTTTTTGTTAGGTCTAGGCATTGCCATGAGTGGCATGATTCCTGAGAATGTTAGAGGGATCAGATGACCATGAAACTCATAAACCATGGTTTGAAGTGGTGGAGTAGAGAAAATAAGAGGACCTACAATCTTTTTTTCTTCTTTTTTCTTTTTGTTGTT
>NC_022015.1:63829110-63839239 GCF_000317375.1 Microtus ochrogaster | reverse complement strand
TTTTTTTTTTTTTTTTTTTTTTTTTTTGGTTTTTCGAGACAGGGTTTCTCTGTAGCTTTGTTTTATAAGAACACATAACGAAAGTAATGTGAACACCCACCCATGCGTAAAATAACATAGAATTTGAGGCAGGGTGGGAAGAGTAGGAGGAAGGATTGTAGCAACCCATGGGCAGAGTAGAATAAATGCCAAGGAATCTACAGTATTAGATTAAATCTGATTCAAGGCAAGCATTAATTATTAAGAGATAAAAGGTAGAGGTATATTATATATGGATAAAGATTCTTTACAATTTCACGAAGACACATGACTTTTAGTGTCTAATGGGCTTCATTTTAGAGTTTGAGTCAGTCATTCTCTTTTAACTTTTTTTCTTCACATTTTAAAGATCCCAGAATATTTGAAGAAGTCAGAGCATTTCTGAAGCCTTCGCTTCCATTTGTCAGCACTCAAACCAGAGGCTTAAATAAGCAAAATTCTAAAAGTACTTCCTGATGTGGGAAGTCCTTCTGTATGCTGCAAATATGTGTCGTTTTTATTGACTGATGAAGAAAGCTGCTTTGGCCTATGGCAGGGCATAATATAGCTGGCGGGAAAGTCAAACTGAATACAGGGAGAAAGAAGGCAGGGTTGAGAGAGACATCAATAGCCTCTGGAGATGCAAGATGCCAGAGCATTACCACGGGCCACATAGCAACACACAGACTAATAGAAATCAATTTAAATATGTAGAGCTAGCCATTAAGAAACCGGAACCATTGGCCAAACATATAATTTGTAATTAATATTAAGCCTCAGAGTGGTTATTCGGGGACTTGGTGTGGTGTGAGAAGTCCTTCTGTATATGTGTTGCTTTTATTGGTTAATGAATAAAGAAACTGGCTTGTCCTGATAGGGCAGAGTAGAGGTAGGCAGGGAAAACTAAACTGAATTCTGGAAGAAAGAAGGTGGAGTCAGGAGAAGCCATGTAGCCCCACCAGAGACAGACACCACCAGACAAAACCTTGCAGGTAAGCCATAGACACGCAGAGGTACACAAGTTAAGGAAGATGGGTTAATTTTTAAAATATAAGAGTTAGCCAGAAATAAGCTCAAGCTATTGGCCAAACAGTATCGCAAATAATATAATTTCTGTGTGGTTATTTTGGGGTGGAGCAGCCTGGAACAAAGAAGCAGCCTCTTACAACACTGGTGTGTGGGAGAGAAAGCTCCATGTACACCTTCCCTTATTAAAAGATACTGCCTGGGGCTGGAGAGATGGCTCAGTGGTTAAGAGCACTGACTGCTCTTCCAAGAGGATCCGGGTTCAATTCCCAGCACCCACATGGCAGCTCACAACTGTCTGAAGATCCAGTTCCAGGGGATCTGACACCTTCACACCAATGTACATAAAATAAAGTTAAATTAAAAAAAAGGAAACAACTATTTAAAAAAAAGATACTGCCTGTCATTATGATTTTCATGACAATTATTAAACATGAATTCTGCAACATATATGTTATAGAGTCATAGCACTATTATGAGTAAGAGGAAGAAATGTTGATGGCCTTTGAGAAGGAAATTGATTTGGGGTAAGTTCAGATTTTCCCAGGAAAGGTACCCTGGGAATGAATAGGGGTTGTGCATGGACACTGAAGAAAAACTTTGTCTCAAAGTGAGGCATGGCAGCATTAGAAGCATAGAGAATGACTGATTTAGAGGGTATTCTCCATTTTGCAGACTACTAACATAGCATAAAGGTGGTACACTGGGTTTAAAAGACTTAGCCCTGAAGATAACTCAGATAGTGTCCCCTTTTATTTGACTTGCTACAACTTTTCTAGGATCCTATGCTTAACTTCAGATGACTAGGTATTTTAATCCACCTGTGAAGGAAAAGAGAAGAGGGATAGAAAGGAACACAAATTCTGTATTGTGACTGCCATTTTGACCATCAACTAATTACTAATACTATATATGTGATGAACACATTTGATCACTTTGTTTAAAAGAAACCTTAAAGTGCAATCCTCAACTGCATCCTTGGCATAGGTCAGGTTCTTCAGGTAATATAGATGATAGTATGTATCATCATGTACAGGTGAGGCACATCTTGAACGAAAAGGGACTGATTTAATTTATCTCAACTTTCTAATATTTGAATAAATTAGGTACAAACTTATTTAATAAACAGAACCATTTGGAAAGATAAAGAATAGGAGAAACTTAACAGAGTTGTTCATTTCTAAAATTCCAGCAGTTCTGAATCTTTTCTATTCACATTTCATTACATGAAATTGCTCAGCCATCTTGGCAACCTGTGATGGTCCAAGAAAAAAAAAAGCAGAAAAATATGGTGATGTGCAATAGAACCATCTAAAACTACTTCAAATCCAAAGAAATCCTTTATCATAAACCAAAGGACTTTTGTATGTGTGATATTCAAATTATCCTATACAAGATGGTTATAAAATGGTGGATAAATTAATTACAACCAACCTTCTTTTTGGCAGCTTTAGACATTTTCCTGGTATGTCACAGATTCTATCTCTTTTGCTTATATGAGGAAAGAACACAGAAGACTGCTGGAGTGATAATGTGTGGGTTCGTCTCTTCCTGCAGCTCACCTAAGGCCAGAGCCAGGCACCAAATTATCTCCATCTCTGGGAGGACAGCCACATTTAAACCACAGCAGGGCTATACCTGTAGATGGAAAAGCCGTGAAGACTAGAGCGAAAGGATTCTTCGAGGGGTCAGTGTCGATGAGCTGGGAGTGCAGGGAAATGCAGTCCCTCCTCAGGGAGCCTGCCCAAGTGACCACAGAGAATTCCATTTTCCCCGAGTAGCAATGAACTGGTGATGATATTTATTACTCTGTAGATGATAGATGTAGGTAGCATATACTATTTCCTATATGTGATGTATTTTAAAAATTTAGCAAAGGAAAATGCACTGAAGTCTGCCTTAGGCACTTTGTGGGAAAAGAAAGATTATGAGGTCACTCTTCAGAGTGGGACTTTCTGCTTTTGAGGGCATGAAAGAGGCAAAAACTCAGAGAATGTATTTTTTAATTATTTCTTTTATTTTTGAGATTATAATTACATCATTACCACCTTCTCTTTCCTCCCTCCAACCCTCCCCATAGACCCATCCCTGTTCTCTTTCAAATTCAAGGTTTTTTTTACATGAATTATTGTTATATATATAATATTATACATACATATTCTCAAATGCATAAATACAACCTGCTTAGTCTGTATAATGTTATTGTGTGTATGCTTTCAGAGAACACATTTTAAAAATATTTAGTACTTGAAGTTACTTTATGATCTCTTGGTGAATCAGGAGTAAGTTTTTGTAATAAGTCAGGGCAGGGATCTTAGTGGATCTTGAGGCATACATGACCACTCCCTTGATTGGTCTGGATGAATACCACATGACTGACCACATCTTTGACAGGGCTGAGGGAGCGTTCATAGAGTGTGTGAACTTCTGTGTGTTTTGGTCCACGAAGCTCTCAAAAACAAATGAAGACAAATGAATCTATCTGTCTCCATCTATTTTTTCTCATGACACTCTAGCCCCCACCCCGGCAATACACACAAAAGAAACCACCAAGTGGGACACCACTTTTAAAAGTTTGTTATCTCCTTTTCATTCGTTCTACTTATTCAGTATCTGCATTTTCTTATTCTTCTTGGCTACAGCACTCTCAAAGAGTCCACATTTCAAGGGCAGCCAGACTTGGTATCAGGTAATTCTGAATCCTAGTCCAGAAGAAAAGACTACTTCTAATATTTATAAAAAATACATTTAAATGTTTGAGGCAAAGAGTATATTTAGTGTCTATAGCAACAGGGGCATTCTTAATGAACAGTGTTTTAGATTTATTAAATTGATTATTTTTCCCAATTATGCTTGCTGGAAAAACATGTTTATGTGAGACCAGGATTCCCCAGAATAATTAATCAGAGCTTGCCAGCAACTTAACCAAGTATTGGCAGGATGCCTGATTTAATTCTATCCTACATTTTCTGCATGGAACATAAATAAGAGAAATCTTCAGTGGTTGTTGGATGTGGCCTAGGACAAAACAGAACTTCCCAGACACCAGACTCTTGCTTCTTCCTCATCTTCCCAAGCAAGGTTTAGGTCTCAGTTGATAATGTTCTGTGCTTATCCTACAAACACAGAGGGGGGCAGGTAGGAATGCTGAAGAGCCATCAAATCCCTGTTTTCTCAAATATCAGTATGCTATGTCTTTATTATTTTCCCTTTCATTAAAAGGGGATTTTTTTCTAACATAGTATATCTTGATTATAGTTTTCCCTCATTCTATTCCGTCCAGTTTCTTCCCACCTTTCTTCCCATCCAGATCCATTCCCATTCTGTCTCTAATTAGAAAATAACAGGCTTCTAAGAGATAATGCAACAAAATGAAATATAGTAAGGTAAAGGAAAACTATCACATCAAAGTTGGACAGGGCAAACCAACAGAAGGAAGAGAGGGTGTAAGAATCAGAGACCCACTGGTTCATACACTCAGGAATCCCATCAAAACTAAATTATTCTGATACATGTCCTTTATAGCAAACTAAATTATTCTGATACATGTCCTTTATAGCAAACTAAATTATTCTGATACATGTTCTTTACAGCTGACAGTGATACTTCAAAGTAGCAACTTTCACATACAATGTTAATCTTTAAATATTAATTTTGGGGTTGAAATAATGAGAATTTATTTCTAAATATGAGTGAAATTTGTTGGCCACAGATTTGCTACTAAGTTTTCACAGCGTTTAACCATGGACTAATTAAGCTACAGAACAAATCCTCAAACTTTCTGAACTATTTAGCACAACTTACTACGTTGAACTTAGTCCCTCTAGGTCATTCTTGATTAGCCATTTCAAAAAATATACATGAAAATGACCTGGCTTGTGGACTCTGAAACAATTTCATGGAATACTTCATCTGCACTGTACTAATTTGAATGCGAAAATGTTCCTATGCTCCAGTGGGTAACTGATTCTCAGTAAACATTAGTTGCAACACTGGAAAAAAACAGAGTAAAGCAAGTTTTTTTCTTTCCGCTTCTTTCCCCAATCAAAGGCAGCTTGTAGAGCTGAGGCAAAAACTAGCATGTGGCACATCCAGAAGGAAGTTGTCTGACTCCTAGAATCCCAGAGCTTGGAGAAGTCTATAGGGGTCAGTTACAATTGACATATGGAGATGGGGATGATTGCCAGAATGTCCTGAACCCCACCCTACACACTGAGCAGGGATCTGAGTTATTCACCCATGTCGGCTCTTCCAAGGCTTCTGGCACAAGAACCACAGAACATCTCCAAGGCCAGTATTCTCTCACCTGCTGACCACAGTATAACACTCAATATTGCATAAAATAATGTAGCATATCAAGCAAACACTACTTACCAAGAGGACTTACTTACTTAAGGACTGAATGTCAGTGTGAGAGACTAATATGTCAGGTGCTTTTTCAGGAGATGGAGCAAAACCCTTTGATGTAAATGGTGCCTTCTGCAGGAAATAATACTAGGGTTTAAAATGTCTTCCCAAGGAAGGTAGCATTTGACATCATATGGGGATGCTAGAAACCCTGTCTGGATAACACTGGCTTGTTAGTGTTCCTGGCTTAGAGGGTGCACACACATAATTACTCTTGATAATAATAACAAAAGTGATAATGGCAATTATCATTGATGTTAAATGTTCTATTTCATTATATACAACCACCTTGTGAGCTGATATTCCTATTTTATAAATGAAGTGATAGCCAAGAGGTCAAGTGGATTACTCACGGTAACACTGCTGGTTTGTTGCAGGCATGAAGGTGAAATTTAAGAGTGGACTAGGGGTGAAGGGTCTTGAAAAAAGTCTCCTTGAGATATCAAGAGACTTATCCAAAGACCAACACATAGCTCTCTCTGACCCATCTACTCTGAAATAGTGTTTTCCCCTCACATTGAAGGGGAAAAACAGAGACCAGGCTCTTCTCAGATACACATAGGAACTATCATATATAAATAATTTGGCACACAGATAAAAATCATCATATTGTTAAAGCTTTAACCATGTGGCAAAGCAATGCTAGCATTAGAATTTTTCAAATTAAAATTTGTTATTTTTATATAGCTTATTACTTTTCTGAAGAGACTAATGGAAGCACTGTGCCCTGCCTGATCATCGATCCTCATCCCTTTAAACTAGACCTATCTTAACAACTTTTTTTTTTTTTTGGTTTTTCGAGACAGGGTTTCTCTGTGGTTTTGGAGCCTGTCCTGGAACTAGCTCTTGTAGACCAGGCTGGTCTCGAACTCACAGAGATCCGCCTGCCTCTGCCTCCCGAGTGCTGGGATTAAAGACCTATTTTATATTCCCCAGAATACTTCTATAAACCAGAAAATGTCAGCTCCTGAGGCTGGTTCCAGAAAACCTATACTTGCTTGATCCTCTGTTTTAGAATGCCTAAGGAAGGCACCGAGGAAAAACTCACTTGAGCTCTGTCTGTCTCTCACTGCTCCCAGTCTTCTGTTCCATGGGCTGAAGAGTCCATCTAGTCACCCACCCTGCCTTAACCAGTTTGTCTGATTGACATCATGAATCCCCCAGTTATGTACTGGATCTAATTAGATAGAATTGAAGACAGGAAACGTTTATTTCTACAAGAAATGGCATTCTCCTAGACATGGGAAAGAATAAATTACACCTTATCATATCAAAGACACTGAGGAAATAACAATTACATGAAGTGATATAGTAATGGAGCATGTCCTCAGCTGTCCCATGACCTATGAGACATTTGGATGAAGATGTCAAGTGTAAATAAACATAAATGTGGATGAGGAACCCTGAGGTGAGGCATTTTTATATTTTTGTTCCTTTTTTTTCATTTATTTCTTACGGCAAATGAGAAAATTCTCTTTGTTTGTAATCTAAATTTGCATTTTAAATTTAAAAATGGCAGCAGAATGAGTTATATATTTGATGGTGATTTTTGATTATGCTGTGAGTGTATGTCTTTAAAAACCTTCAGTTTAAATAACACCAGAAAACAAGTGAATCAATCTTAAAAAGAAAATTGGATCTTTTAGGGGACCTTTTATTTTAAAACTTCAATTTCAAATTTGAAATTAAAATGTGATATAAAATGAACACCCAATTGTCACAATGCAAACATTAGTGATTAATAGCCAGGAAAATAGCTGGCTTTCACAAATTGTGTAATTGATTTTTGCTTCATGAAATGAAAAACTGTCAAAATTTATTACTGCAACATTTGATCTTATTTTGTGGGCATTTACTGTATTCATCAACATAAGATTTTCATTTGTCAAGGAAGTATTTCTCACAACTTCATGAAAGCTAAGTCCTCATTACTCTTCGCTGGTCATTACATGGTTCTCTGCGGGGTTTAAATTAGTGTTTCAACAAATATCTTTGAGTGCCTACTATGGCATATCATGAGAAAAATAAGACAGGTAATGGCAGGGCTGGATCGGGTGTAGCTAAAAGTAAAATGTGTAGGGCTGTTCTCACAGTGAGATAAGTTTGCAAGTTTAACATGAGCCCCTTCGAAGGCATTCTGAGGCCTACACCAGGGTGTCTTTTCTACTTGCTCTTTTATCTTCCTCCATAGGCAATGTTATGATTTGCAAAATCTCATTCATAGATCTCTGCAGTTACATCTTCGTGTTATTTATCATAATGCTGTGTCTTTAAAGTGTCTTCCCTATGTTCATGTGCTGGAACCCTAGCTCCCAATGCAGTGATAGACAATGGAGCCTGCTGGAGGGACCTTGCCTGGTGCAGGCAAAACCTCATTCTTTTCTATAAACGGTTCATGGACTTGTTGGTCCTCTTGGAAGTGACTGGGCTATAGATGTGAGTGAGTCTGTGAGGACTCCACTTCCAGATGTCCATATTATACTTTCTACCATGCTTTGAGTCATCACCAAAAGTCTTTCTGAGACTGTTGAGACACTGTTATTGTGCTCCTGGACATGCTAGCATTCAAAATCGTATTTCTTTATAAACTATCCAATCTATAATAGTCTATAAGCACAGAAAATTGAATGAGACACTATTAAGGACCGCAAGAATAGAATAGATGTTTTATTTACAGAGCTGTTTAATAAGTGCCTAATGTCATAATTCTCTGTAGATATTTGATGAAAATGAAACAATAAATGAATGATAAAATGAATTAATAGTAGTATATTGTATAGTAATAAAAATGATTCTTGTTATTTCTTTATTGTCAAACTACTCTGTTGATAAGAAATCCCAAAACCCAGACAATATTTCAGGTTCAAGCAACAAGCCTGGCAGACTGAGTACCATGTCAATCATGTTTTTGAGAGCTATACTTTTTCTCTTTTAAAAATTTCTAATACATTTTAGTTAAAATGTACTTATACAATTACATCACTTCCTTCCCTTTTCTCTCTTAAGCCTCTCCCATGTTCTTTCCTCTAATTCCTCCTGGTGTGGAAGGTCCTTCTGTCTATGTGTTGCTTTTATTGGTTAATGAATAAAAAACTACCTTGGCCTGTGATAGGACAAAAGAACAGAGCTAGGTGGGGAAAACTAAAGTGAATGCCTATTAAAAATGGGGTACAGATTTAAACAGAGAATTCCCAAAAGAAGAGTCTCAAGTGGCTGAGATACACTTAAAATTGTTCAACATCCATAGCAGTCAGGGAAAAGCTATTGCAAATTAAAACGACTCTGAGATAACATCTTATACCTGTCAGAATGACTAAGATCAAAAACGCTAATGACAGCCTATGTTGGAGAGGATGTGGAATAAGGGGAATACTTTCCCACTGCTGGTGGAAGTACTAACTGGTACAGCTACTTTGAAAATCAGTATGATGGTTTCTCAGAAACTGGAAATCAATCTACTTCAAGATCCAGTGATACTACTCTTGGGCACATACTCAAACGATGATCAATTAGAGCACAAGGATACTCTCAACTATATTCACAGCAGCATTATTCATAATAGCCAAAACCTGGGTACCCCTCAGCATAAGAGAGGGTAAATGAAATTGGTACATATACACAATGGAGTATTACTTAGTGTGAAAAAACAATGACATCATGAAATTTGCAGGCAAACAGATAAAACTAGAAAAAAAAATCATCCTGAGTGAGGTAACCCAGACCCAGAAAGACAAGGTATGTACTCACTCATAAGTGGATATTAAATGTAAAGCAAAGGATAATGAGGCTTCAATCCACAGCCCCAGAGAAGCTAGCTAACAAGGTGGACCCTAAGGAGATAATTTCAAGATTATCTCCCAAGGAAGAGGAAGTAGATGAGATGTCCTGAGTAAAATGGGGTCAGGAGGTAGGAGAGAGGAGTTGAGAGATGGAGACTTGAGGGATCAGGGTGGTCATGTAAGGGTCTGGATGGAGGGGGAGAGTAACGAAAGAGATGTCTTGATAGAGGGGGCAATTATGGGGTTAGGGAGAAACCTGGTGCCAGGAAAACTCCCAGGAACCCACAAGGATGACCCCAGCTAAGACTCCAAGCAATAGTGAAGATTTAACCTGATAAAAATCCTCCTTAAATAGTTTGCAGGTTTCCTATTTGTTAGTGGTTTTTGTCAATGAAGAAAGCAAAAGTTTCAGGTCAGAAATTTCACCTAATAACATCAATAGTATTGTTCAGTTAGTAGTGAAAGTGCTATTGATCACAGGTGTTATCCATAACAGAACCCTGGGGCACTGCTAGTAAGCCTAGGAGCTTTATATAAGATATAGACAGAACCAGTTTCCTCCAACAACATTCTATGATGATATCTCATGTCAACTGCAGGCATAGGCATTTCACTTTCAGATTGTAGAAATCTCAAGCACTTTGTCCTCCTGAAAGTGGTACATTCAGAATAGAGATAGGAACATACCAAAAGCTTACTTAAACTTACTGAAGGCTCACAGTTTTCAAGATTAAAAAGTTAGCAGAGGTCCCCTGCTCATTGGGCTACCAGGCGTCCCTTTTTAGGTGATGAGGAGTTCCATCTGGACGGGTGATTGTGTGCTATCCAGGGCCAGAGTGTCCCGGAAGAGAGCGCAAACCCCCCTCCCCCAGCTCCTTCTGCAGGGCTGTCTTTTTTTT
>NC_022015.1:63820694-63825104 GCF_000317375.1 Microtus ochrogaster | reverse complement strand
TGGTAGAATTGCCATTTTTACTATGTTGATCCTCTCAATCCAAGAGCAAGGGAGGTCCTTCCATTTTCTGGTATCCTCTTCAATTTCTTTCTTCAGTGCCTTAAAATTCTTGTCAAATAGATCTTTCACTTCCTTGGTTAGAGTTACCCCCAAGATATTTTATGCTGTTTGTGGCTATCATGAAAGGTGATGCTTCTCTTATTTCCCACTCTGCTTCCATATCCTTTGTGTATAGGAGGGCGACTGATTTTTTGGAGTTGATCTTGTATCCTGCCACATTGCTAAAGGTGTTTATCAGCTGTATGAGTTCTTTGGTGGAGTTTTTGGGGTCGATTATGTACACTATCACATCATCTGCAAATAACGAAAGTTTAACTTTTTCCTTTCCAATTTGAATCCCCTTGATCCCCTCTGTTGTCTTATTGTTATTGCTAAAACTTCAAGCACTATATTGAAGAAGTATGGAGAGAGTGGACAGCCCTGTCGTGTTCCTGATTTTAGTGGGATGGCTTTGACTTTCTTTCTGTTTAATTTGATGTTAGCTGTCGGCTTGCTGTAAATAGCTTTTATTATATTTAGGTATGACCCTTTTAGCCCTAATCTCTCCAAGACTTTTGTCATAAAAAAAGGGATGTTGAATTTTGTCGAATGCTTTTTCAGCATCTAATGAAATGATCATATGGTTTTTTTCTTTCAGTTTATTTATATGATGGATTACATTGATAGATTTTCATATGTTGAACCAGCCCTGCATCTCTGGGATAAAGCCTACTTGATCATAATAGATAATTTTTCTAATGTGTTCTTGGATTTGGTTTGCCAGTATTTTGTTGAGGAGTTTTGCATCGATGTTCATGAGCGAGATTGGCCTGTAATTCTCTTTCTTGGTTGAGTTTTTGTGTGGTTTTGGTATCAGAGTAACTGTAGCTTCATAAAAGGAATTTGGCAATGACTCTTCTGTTTCTATATTGTGAAATACATTAAGGAGTATAGCTATTAGATCTTGGAAGTTCTGGTAGATTTCTGCATTGAAACCATCTGGTCCTGGGCTTTTTTTGGTAGGGAGGTTTTTGATGACAGCTTCTAATTCTTCGCGACTAACAGGTCTATTTAGATTGTTTACCTGGTCCTGGTTTAACTTTGGTATATGGTATTTATCTTAAAAAGTGTCCATTTCTTTTACATTTTCCATTTTTGTGGCATACAGGCTTTTGTCGTAAAATCTAATGATTCTCTGAATTTCCTCTGTGTCTGTGGTTATGACCCCCTTTTTCATTTCTGATCTTATTAATTTGCATATTCTCTCTCTGCCATTTGATTAGTTTGGATAGGGGTTTATCAATCCTGTTGATTTTCTCCAGGAACTGGCTTTTTGTTTCGTTGATTCTTTGGATTGTTTTCTGTGTTTCTATTTTGTTGATTTCTGCCCTCAGTTTGATTATTTCCAGTCTTCTACTCCTCCTAGGTGAGTCTGCTTCATTTTTTTCTAGAGCTTTCAGGTGGGCTGTTAAGTCTCCAATGTGTGCTTTCTCCGTTTTCTTTAAGTGGGCACTTAGTTCTATGAGCTTTCCTCTTAGGACTGCTTTCATAGTGTCCCATAGGTTTGAGTATGTTGTTTCTTTATTTTCATTGAATTCAAGGAAGACTTTAATTTCTTTCTTATCTGTATTTTGTAGTAATATGAGCGGCGGGGCTGCGTCCCCAGCACCCCAGCTGCCCGCATGGCTAGCTTTACCTTAAATAACAACACACAAATTGTATTCATTTAAACACTGCATGGCCCATTTCTATCTAGCCTCTTCTAGGCTAATTCTCACATATTAATTTAGCCCATTTCTAATCATCCGTGTTGCACCCCAAGGTGCGCTTATCAGGAAGATTCTAGCCTACATCCATCCTGGGTCGGAGCTGAATCGCGTCTGCCTGGGTGCTCGGAGCATGGCGTCTCTGTCTGAGGCGTCTTATCTCACTTCCTATTCCTCCCAGCATTCTGTTCTGTTTACTCCACCCACCTAAATTTTAAGCTATGAGCCCAAGGAGTTTGTTTATTACTTAACCAACGAAATCAACAGATTGATATATGCCACTCCCACATCAGTATTTTATCTGTATTGCACATCTGAATTGAACACCTGGATCGCACATCTGGATTGAACATCTGGATCGCGCACCTGGAAATAACACCTGGATCGCACATCTGGATTGACCATCTGCATCGAAAATCTGGAAATAGCATCTGGATTGAACATCTGAAAATTGAAGATCATCGTTAGAGTCTGAAGTTTGAGTATGAGAAAGCATAGCAGAGACTTCTCTAATGGTACAATTTCCTGTCTCTTCTCTAAGTAGACAGAGATCTACTTCACCATGCCATTGTAATGGCAATTCCAGGGACCAGTCATGTCTATTGTGACTAGAGTTACTGATACACGAGGAGAAGGCAATAATGACTCTGTCTCACAAACAAACCTAAATCCTCAGAACAGGTGTGGATTGAAGGCTGGAGGGTCCCTGAAAGATTATTTGTATGATTCTTGCATGATCAGTTAGAGTTTGTGAAAAGTCTGTTGGTTTTAGATTATTCCCCCACACTCTGAAAACCAAGTAACCCAAGAGTCTAATAAAATATAGTTCATATTAAAAGAAAGTTAGCAGATACCTGCTTAGTTTGTATCACCGTATAACGTGAAAGTTGAAAGAGATACTTACAGGGTATTTAGGAGGTAAGAGAGTCCTAGAGATGTTTGCTTTATAGACATCACCTAATTTCCTATTCCTGTACTCTGCAGCAACATTTCCCCCTCCTACCAACAAAGCCAACACCTAATATTATCTCCAGAATGAACATATTTAGCAATTCCAGGCTCTGAGGCAAGTGTGGAAATAATTTTAACTTTCTGTTTCTTTTTGGCTAAATACCATTTAAAGAAAAACAACATTCCCAAGCAATTTCAATGGTCAAGATGTGAAACGGCTGTGATAGCCTAGGGAATGGGACTGATACATTCTCACTTAGATTCTGTCATGAAGTTTTCATTGGAATTCAGGGAGCAGTATGGTTTTGAAATTGCCTCTTTTTGTTCAACAGTATAAGGACTTTATAGTGGATGTTTTATAGCATATAAAACTTGCCAAAACTTAATGGAAAAAAGAGTGACTATATTTTCCACACGTTTTGCACCAGAAAAAAAAAGCTGAGGTACAGATAGGCATATAGCTTTCCCAGTCAGTTTTGCACAGTGTAAGAGATAGCTTGCAGCTCCCAGCCCAGTGTTCTTCACTCTCCACCCTGCTGTCTGTCTGTTGGTGATGTTTGCAATCACAAAAAATGGCCACTATGTGTTGTGTGAGGAGGCAAGATGATGTAATCATTTTTCTTTTTGTTCATTCCTCTGTTTTCCTATCCCTGCCTGCTATTCTGTATCCTGTTCTTTTTTTTTCCTTTCTTTTTCTGTGTAGCAAAGGAATGAAAAGCAATGTTCAAATTAAACCTTGTTGCTTTTTATGCTGATTTTGGAGCAATTTTCATAATAGTCTGAGAGGCTATTTTCTTATTGTTCTGTTTTGTCATTATGGAGAATGTTTGGAAAAATACAGATCTAGCTATAGATAGAAAATTTGCAGCAGTATTTACAGAATTGAAATGGCCCTTATTAAGGCTGTTGAAAATGATCCATAAATGGTATTCCATGTGCAGTATTTTGTTTTCACATTTTATAACAAGCCTAGGAAAGAAGTTTAGAGAAATATGCATTAAACAACTGAGGACCAGATACAGCAAGAAGAGGTCATGATGACATCCATCGTGGATTGGCCTTGCCATGGGGGCTCCTGTAGGGCCAGGATACCCCAAATAGTGTAAGCCTAGTGGATTGCATATATTTAAGATAAACTCATCTCAAAAATTCCCTTTATTCCTCAAATTGGCCACATTTCAAATAATCAGTAATCTTATATCCTTAGGGAAGATGATACTAGTTATGGCAAATACCCAGCATCCCTCCTGTTGCAGAAAGTTTTTGCTATTTCATGTTGCTCCTAGCAGATAAAGAAAGTCCACACTATTAGGTTAAGTTATTTTAAAGAAAAGAATAATAAATTATGAGACCTCCCTAAAGATTTCTCCCATCCATCCTTCCATCATTCTCTCTTCCGTCTTTCTTCTTTTAAATTCTCCCTCCCATTTTTTCCTAGCTCACTTTTTTTTTCTTATTGTCTTTTCTTATGCCAAGTAGTAAACAACTGTAAGGAGCATGCACTTTGTGCAAGCATTGGATTTACAATGGCATGCTCCTGCCGTAAAATAAGTCGTGCTCACCTTAAAGTTCCTAAAAGTGAAAGTATGCAAATGTGGTTTAATGTGAGAGCTGCATCCCCACACTGACTCTAGTGGGCATCACATCCCCACAC
>NC_022015.1:63804387-63820534 GCF_000317375.1 Microtus ochrogaster | reverse complement strand
ATCCCCACACGACTCTAGTGGGCATCACATCCCCACACGACTCTAGTGGGCATCACATCCCCACACTGACTCTAGTGGGCATCACATCCCCACACTGACTCTAGTGGGCATCACATCCCCACACTGACTCTAGTGGGCATCATTTACTTTTTAGTCTTCAGTTTTGAAAAGAGAATATAATAGAAAGCCAAGATATGGCAATTCGTTGAAGATAACTGGATAAATAGAAATGTGGATATGAATGAATGTGTGTGTGTGTGTGTGTGTGTGTGTGTGGTGTGTGTATGAGAGAGAGAGAGAGAGAGAGAGAGAGAGAGAGAGAGAGAGAGAGAGAGAGAGACAGACTAGCCTTGCTTGGTTAATACCTAAAAGTAGAGAGATCAGAACACCACCTGATCTTTGGAACTCTGGAGTCATGTGAACATTTAATCTCGCTATAAAAATTCTATTTGTAGTTTTGTCTATGTTGATTAAATAAAAGTCCCTTATTTGTTAGATAAATGACTGAATGTACTCAATATTTGCTTCTCTAGACAAAAGTAGCTGTGTTTATCACACCCATCTGTTGTGGAGTTTGGGTCAGATTATACAAAGAAATCACCTTGTACACTGTAGGCACTTAATAGATGATTTCCTTTTATGAATGCCAAGAGCAAAGGATATTCACACAGCAAAGAAATAACAGACATGGAAAGAAGAAAGGGAATAAATCCAAAGGGTACAGCTACCACAGCACACCCCAGTTTTCTTAATGATGTTCCTCCAACATTACATAAGGCCACAATGTACAAAATCCCCTAGGATGCTTATTTTGTTCCTGCGGATGCTGGGAACACTTTCTAACAAGTTCAGTGCAGAAAATTTGGCCATTATCTCTTATTCTGTAAAGTAATTAACATGGCCATCCTTTCAAGTGTTGCCATAGTGGTTACCATGGCAATAAAATGAAAATGCAATTCATAACACATAAATCTTCTGGGGGTAATGGAAAGAGGACTTTTGGATAACTGAATCATTTTGGTGATGTCTCAGTGCAACCTGTTACTCACTTGAGTGATTCAGACAAAGGGCTCTAATGAACAGGAGATTAGGCTGTTTACATTTGCAACCAAATGTACCAAATACATTCCTAATGTGTTAATTAACATTTTCTCCAAATGCAAAGGAAAAACACTCCATCTGAGAAGACAGGTAAGAATCTAATTGGAATGCAGACTCATTTGGCATTTGAGGGGGAAAAAATCAATTGAAAGATAAATTAAGCAACCAGAAGATTCATTTTTAAAAGACTAAATTATAAAGATGTAAAGTTATTACTGGTAAATAATTCAATGTATAAGCAATTCTCAGGCATTCTCATACATTATATGCTGGTCTTTAAGTTTGGAAGAGTGAAACACAGAGCATCTCTTTGAAATGCTTTTTAAGAGAATTTGGAAACAGTTTAGAATGTTAATATTGGGAGCTTAGTGTTACAGTAGGCAGGGGAAAGCAAAGCAAGCCAAAACAACAGCAGCAGCAGCAACAACAACAAAATCAAACCAAATCTCAGAAAAGATAAATATAAAAATATGTGGTCAAAGACACATCTCTTACTAGGCTTCAGTACCTCCAAGGTACCCCACATGGCCCATTCTTCTTTCTGAACACGTATTTGGTCCCCAGTCTCTTTTTCTATACTCCACTTGCGCAACCCTTTGTTAATCTCTGTGACACTCAGATACCAGATGGTCCCCAATTATCCCTTCCTACTGATGTTCATTCTTTTGCTCTAAATTCCCCCTTTTGAATGTGATACTGCCCTGTGACTTCTATCTAAGCAAAAAAAAAAAAAAAAAAAAAAGAAAGAAAGAAAGAAAATTATATTATATCACCTTTGGAGACAGGAAAGGCTCAACTGTCTTGTTGGGACCTGCTTTTCGTGATTCATTCTCTCCTGTATATCATGAATCAAGCTGTCATCCTGCGAGCTGTCCTCTGCCGAGGCTCACAGGTCAAAGAACTAAGAGTGACCCTGTGACCAACAGTCATAAAGGAAAGAGAAGAAAAAAAAAACAATCGAAGTTTTTAGTCTGGCAGTGAGCTAAACTTTTGAATCTTTTGATGCCACTATAGCAGGAAGTGGAGCCTGAAATCACTTAAAGTCTGGGCTGCTTTGAAAACCAACTCTTTAAATTCCAACGTGTTTAAGTTGATTTTCAGTAAAAGCTTCAAGACACTCAGAGACCCTTTGAAAACAGCTTTATGGGAAAGGGCATTATAGGAGACACTTCCCAAACTGCTTCATGGCATCTTGTGACCATCAGATACCTGTGGAGAGGTGTGATGACCATGCACATTTTCATAAATAAACACTAAACACTCCCGGTACCCAAATTATACCACACTCTCTCGTTTCCTTTCCTATACTTAGGTCTTTCCTTAAATGATCACAGTGTGAGCTGTCAGTTTCTTTGCTGGTTGATCATGCAAAATGCCAGTTTTCCCCCCTCAAAATTTTACTGTCATAGTATCGGCCTCTATGTATCTAAGTTAGCAAGCTCTTACTCAGTATTATTTAATCTTGTGAGGATCCAGAAGTAGAAAATTAAGCAAAATCACACCCATAGTCCTAGCTGGTAGAATTTGCAAAAATAATGTGTGATGCACTGTTACTAAGTTTTGAAATAGTTCTTTCCAGGGTATTAGATACTTAGTCATTGATACAGCTTTAATAAAACCTCACCCCTCACATTTATGCTTAGGGCAACTACTTTCAATTGGCAGATCCCACAGAGTAAGCCAACCATGCCCACCATTCTGCTTCCCAATAGCATTTTTTAGGACATTTTCATCAATGATATTCTAGTTTGCACATGACCTTTGGTTCATGTAGCTCCTGTCACTCCACTTGGCAGTGTTAGGGAAGACACCAGAGCAAGCAAGGGGTCCAAAGTGGGTTAATGCATAGCTATTTGGGTGCTGGGGACCTGAACTCATGTTTCTGCAGCAAAACATCACAAAAGAGGCATCACCCCAGGCCCAGAAAACATTTTTAAAGCTCCTAATATACTAACTTTGGCAAATATTAACACCTTAGTAAATCTTCTCTTTCTTGGTCACATAAGAGAAAAATGGGAGAAAAATCACGATTTGATTGTCACTGACAGGTCAGATCCCAGCACAGAGCTCTTATCCCCTAGGTTCAGCCTGATGCTTCTGGAAATGTGCAGAAGGAGGTGGAGCTGGGAAGGAATGAAAGATGAACAGAGTCTGCTGGAGGAAGAAAAGATAGCAAACACCGATTCTGTCAATATTTTCAGAAGTCTATGCTGTGATTATCTAATTTAATTATTTTTCATCTGAATTACTATTCAGAAACTTTCAGACAGCTTGGGTCGTGAAAAGAACTTGAAGGGACTAGATCTGTTGCTGTGCATGCTTCTTACTAGGTTGGGTTAGCTCAATGTGCATCTGTCTTCTTCTATAACATATGTCCACCTTCATATAGCAATTCGAGTTGATATGAAAATAATATAGTGCAGTGCCTAAAAAGCAGTGTGTGATCAACAGATGCCTGTGCCCATCCATAAATGGAAGGACTTGCTTTATACAGTGCAAAGTATCACTTGCAATTACAGTAAATCTGTAGGAAGTTACAGAAGTTGGGTGGCATCTCCTGGCTGAGAAGCCAGGGATTTAGGAAATAACAAAAGAGAAGTAAATTGTATTGTTCAGAGAGAGGCAAGAAGAAGAGCCAAAGGACCCTGGGAAGTCCTCAGTATCATGGACCAGTGTAATACACAACGTTAGAGCTGAATAAGAGAGGAGTATAATACTTTTCCAAAACAATGAAATGCCTCTGTGGAAAGTAAGTATTGAGAGATGTCAGCTCAATTGATTTTTCCTTAGCCTTAGGCATCAGTAACCTCCTGGGATCACAGATTTAAAGAAATGATTGCCTCACTTTATTGAGCCACTGTGTTCCACCCTCCAGTGGTGTAGGTAAAAAATACTGGTGCAAATTATCTTAAAGAGTCACAGAGAGCTGGGTGTGTTTAGATGAAGCCATCACTTGACGTCTTGTTGTAACCCACACAAAGCCTATTCTACAGTTTCAAACTTATGTCCTTGAAGTTTATATTCCTAGCTGCCCCCATGATCTCCTGTATCTCCTTTGCCCTGCATCAAACTCATATCTACTCAACCTCTATTTTTGTCTTCTTGTTTTGTTGTTCAGCTTGTTTGTTTTGATTTTATTTTTGTTGTCTTTTTCCCCCTTTGAGAGAAAGCAAGAATGTAAAGAGAGATGAAGAGGATCTGGGATCACCTGGGAAGTGGAAAGATGCTGTGGACCAGCCTCAGCAAAAATTCTTCTTGCCAGGATAAGGGCCTTGGAATTTAGAAATATAAGTAAAGAATATAGAAATACATAAAAATCATAAAACAGGAACCATAGAAAATACCGGGAGAGCATTCTAGTGAACACTGAAATTGCCCGCATTTATTTTTCCATAGCTTTTATATCTAGACCATGTGTCCTGAAGGCATCCACTTCCCAGGTGACCTCATGGTTACAAAAGAAGGAGCAGAAGTACATTTGCATATCTAGACCACCTGTCAGGATGGCATGGACCTATTTGTATGAGCTATTTTAATGTTAAAAGAATCAAGCAATCACATCTTGAGTTGGGACTTGCAATTATGCTTGTCAATCATTTCAGCAACCTCCAACTCTCTGACCATCAAACAAGGTGGAAATAGGCTCACAGTTTTGGGCCTTCACAGAAAGAATATGATCTAAATATTTTGTATGCAATTAAAAAAATACAAAAAGCAAACAAAAGTCGAGCACATGGTGAATTTAATAATTTTGCAGACCATTTACCACCCCATGTATGCTGCTGTCTTCTCCTCTATGCCTCTTTTCCACTCCAGTCACTTTAGTTTACTGCGTTTCCAAAGCCTGGCTCCCGGCAGGGGCCTCCATCAGCTGTGCTCGCTCTGACAAAAATAGTTCATAGAGAAGCAAGAACCAATGGACCCTGGAAGGTCCTGAATATGATGGACCACTGTAACATACAGAACCAAGTCCTTGGTTCCCATTACATCTTTATTAGCTTATCCCAAACCCTATGCTAATAATCAAGTTAAAAGAATTTCAGTAAGAACAAAAGAGCACTCCTATGCCCTGTGGTCTTCCCCTGAATCAAGCAGTTTACACAGGGATTGTGCCTTTTCTCAGTGCAGGGTTTCTTCTGGGCAGGAGTGTTTGCGTGTAGAGCAGAGGCAATTTCAATATATATGTAAACACCTCCATATATTTTTACAAACAGAAACAGGAGCAGAGTCACAGTGATGCTATGGGTTAGCAACCTTCAAGTGTCATTCTATGAATGCTATGCAAGTTATACTTTTGTGTGTGTGTGTGTGTGTGTGTGTGTGTGTGTCCGTGATAGTCTTGCTGTTCATGTGAGTCTAAAGCACCCACATCTCCTTAAGTTGGAACTAATGATATTGTGTCAATTTTTCCCAAATACTGTTTACTTGAGTCACAGTTGTCTTATAAATTGTCTTTGTGCATCTCTCTACATACATACATATTTGTGTGTGCAAATCTATGTCTATATGATCTCTCTTTATACATATTTCTTTATAAGTATATCCTATACATACACATATATACCTAGATTAATAATATGCACATAGCTTACATTTTATATATTTTAAGATATATACATATATATATATGTGTGTATATATATATATATATATATGATTAATGAATGGGTAGGCCCTATGGGTATGTTAAAAATAGTAAAGTATTAGTGGCATTTCTTTGGAGCAGTTTTTAAAAACCTTTGTTTAATTTAGTATTATTGTTTAACTGCATGTGAGTGTACAGTGTGCATATGTGTGTGAGTAAGGGAGCAGGATGCCCATTGTTCATGCCATGCAGCACATGGTGTGAGCAGAGGCCAACTTTCAGGAGTCAGGTCTCCCCATCCACAGTGGGTTCTAGGATGGGACTTCAGTTGTCGGTCTTTGAACTCCCAATTTACAAAGAAGCCATAATTAATCAAAAAAGCAAAATGGGCCTTGATACAATAATGATGGTAACTTCAACTACTCTACTCACATATTTAGAAAGGTATTCTAAACTAAACCTCAGGAAAGAAACTTCATAATTAAACTGTACCACATATTAAATCAGATATCTATAGAGTATTCCACCAAAGAGGTATGGAAAACAAAATCTTCTCAATTCAGCTCAAATTTTAGGCTACAAAGCAAGTTGTAGCAAACACAATAAATGGGAAAAATGGGCAAGATGGAATGATGTGCCTTAGGTCTTAGAAAAACAAGACAAGTCAAAACCCCAAATAGGAGAGCGCAAGAAACAGTAAAAATCGGGGCAGAAATTAATGAATTATTAACTATATGTGCTTTATTAAAATACTTGTAAACCAATACAACAATAGGTAGCATCAATGAAAAATTAGATTTTTTGATTTTTAAATTTAATTTCTTTCTTTATTTTATAAACTGACTGCATTTCCATCTTCTCCCATTCCTTCCAAAGGACCAACAGTATTGACAATGTACTATCTAGTCTAACCAAAGAGATAACTCAAAATTAAAGATGAAAGAGTGGCTGTTACAACAAATTTTAATTAAAAACAGATGTTCACCAATCTGATTACAGTAGATGGCCAGTGCAGACACCCACTTCTATTGCTAGGAGTGTTAGCTGGGGTTATCCTTGTGGATTCCTAGGTATTGCCCTAGGATTAGGTTTCTCCCTAAATCCAAAAGACCTCTCTTTCCTTACTCTCCCCTCCATCTGACCCACCTCCCACACCCAACCTACCCAACCCGCTCCATCAAGTTTTCATATCTCCATCCACTCCTCTCTGCCCCCAGTTTACCCAAGAGATTTATTCTATTTTCCTTTCTCATGGAAATCTATGCATCACACTTTGGGTCTTCTCTGTTATCTAGACTCTCTGGGCTGTGGATTGTAGGTTGGTTATCCAATACTTTACTCTTAATATCTACTTATGAGTAAGTACACACCATGTTTGCCTTTTTGGGGTCTGAGTTGCCTCACTCAGAATGATATTTTTCTAGTTCTATCCATTTGCATGCAAATTTTATGAGGTCATATTTTACATCTGAGTAATACTCTAATGCATACATATTCCACACTTTTTTTTATCCATTCTTTCATTGAGGGGCATCTTGGTTGTTTCCAGGTTCTGGCTATTATGAATAATGATGCTAGGATCATAGTTGAGCTAGTGTCATTGTGATATGATTGAATGTCCTTTGGGTATATGCCCAAGATTGGTATAGCTGGATCATGAGATAGATTGATTCCCATTTTTCTGAGAAACTGCCATACTGATTTCCAAAGTGACTGTACCAGTTTGCATTCCCACCAGCAGTAAAAGAGTGTTCTCTTATCTATATCCTCTCCAACATACGTTGTCATCAGTGTTTTTGATCTTAACCATTCTGAAAGGTGTAAGATGGTATCTCAGAGTCATTTTGATTTGCATTTCCCTGATAACTAAAGATGTTGAGAAATTTCTTAAATGTTTTTCAGTCATTTGAGATTCTTCATTGAGAATTCTTTGTTTAGATCAGTATCTCATTTTTTAAAATGTATTATTTGGTATTTAGATGTCTAGTTTCTTGAGTTCTTCATATGTTTTGTAGGTCATCCCTCTGTCAGATGTAGGATTAGTGAAGATCTTTTCCCATTCTGTAGGCTGCCATTTTGTCAAATTGATAGTGTCCTTTGCCTTACATAAGCTTCTCAGTTTCAGGAAGTTCCATTTATTAATTGTAGATCTCAGTGTCTGTGTGACTGGTGTTATATTCAGGAAAGAGAGAGTATCTTGAAAACATATTTTAAAACTGCAAAATTCATAAAGAATTCATGAATGCCTACGTATATGTGGTCTACCTGAACTGAATCAAGAAGACATAAATAATTTATACAGATCTATAACAAGCAACACTCTTAAATAGTAATAAAATGTTCTCTAACAAATATGAGGTCAGGACCGGATGGATTACTGCTCAATTCTGCCAAACAGTCAAAATAATTATAATGTCAATATTTCTTTGATTTCCACAAGATAAAAAGGTAAAGGATATTACAGAGTCAGGCTACATGGCCACCATTACATTAATATCAAAATTAGATAAAGACACAGTGATAAAAAGAAATTGTTAAACAGTCTCCCTAAATTCTTAACCAAATATTTAAAATAAATCAAATTTAAGATCACACTAAGAAATTTATACAGTATGACTAAGTTGTGTTCATTTCAGGGAGGCAAAGATGGTTCAACATATATAAATCAATAAGTGAAATACAGCATATAGTTTGATAAGTACAGAAATCACATGATTAGCATAATTCATGCAGAAATGGCTTTTGACAAAATTCAGCATTACTTCAGAATAAAAGCCCCAAAGAAATCAGGAATAGAAAGCTTCAACATGATCTATTTATAGTCAATGTGAAAATACATCCTAAAAATCAAGAATGCAAGTACCCATATTTTTCAATATTGCTCAAGATATTGGTCAAAGTTTTGGCTAAAACTGCAAAAGAAAAGAAAGAATGATGAGGGATTCAAATAATAAATGAGTAAGTCAATCTAACTTATTTGTAGACATGGTTCTATACTTTGAAACCATGAAAACTCTTGGCTCTGATAAATCCTTGCATTAAAGTATCACGTTACAAAATCTACATACAAAAGTCAGTAGCTTTTTTTTTATATCAATAATAAATTGGCAACAAAGAAATCAGAGGAAAACACTTTGTAAAATATAGTATAATACCAAGGAATCAGCCTAAACAAGTAGTGAAATACCTCTGCAAAGAGAAATTAAATACACTAGAAAATGGAAAGCCCTCCTATGCTAACAGAGTAGTAGAGGATGGGGAGACCATAATAAGGATATTTTATGTGAGAAAAGAATCTATTTCAATCTGAGGGGAAAATTTAAGCGCTAGTATTTGAGGCTAAAAACGAAAAAGAATGCCCCCTGGGACCCATCTCCTTGTCTTCTAGATGATTAGAGATCCTGTCACACCAACAACACTAATCATCAAACACACTGATAAAATAATTGCATGATGTATTGCTCAGAACTTACTCCCTATCATTTGTCAAGATATCTGTACTTTTCAGTTATATGGGGAAATAGGAAACTGAAGGAAGTCACTGCTGCTGCTGCTAATGATGATGATGATGGATGACAGAGAAAACTCACTTGATGTTTGACATAGAAGATAAAATAAAAACATTTGGATTGCATTTTATTCTGATTTATCACGTTTTTTTTTAAACATACAAGTTCGCCGATCTAAGAGGATGGACATAATAGCTGGTTTTCTCTTGATAGTGCTACCAATGCCTTGAGAGAAACTTTCAAATTGAGTTTCAAGGCTACAGTTTGTATTTTGTTTCCAACACTAAGTAACCAAGAGGAGTTTCTTTTCTAATAGATTCTCCAAGGGAGGCAGTATTCCTGCTTCTTTGTGTCAGTTTTTTTCTTTTATTTTTGAGATTTTAAATTTCATCATTTAACCCTTCTCTTTCCTCCTTCTATTCCCTCCCATGTAACTAAATGAAATGGTCGAATATTTTGCTTTTTATTAGAATAACTATCTTAGCAGACAATTGCTCTCCTTTTTTTCCCTTCCTCTTAAGCTTTCAGGACATCTTGTGGGATGGATATACATGTTATATTTGTGAATCTTCAGAAGTAGGACTCAGAATCCAAAATAAAAAAATCATCTGTGGAAATCTATAGAAATTTCTGATGGGAACTGAAAACAACATTTTATTTCTCATGATTCCCCTGTGTATTAACAAACTAGATACACATGAGGAATAGCGTGTTGTCACATCTATTTCAGACTTGAAACTAAGGACTTTATTATGCAAAACTCAAAAGCTGAGAGCAGCTATGGGTCTAGTTCCCGGAGACTTTTCATATGACCTATTTAGTAATCCTCTGAATGCCCAGAGCTTGAGTGAAGGCCAAGATGATTCAAATCACTACATTCCGTGAGAAGGGATCAGAGCCAGTTCCTGTCCACATTGCTGTGGTGGAGTGCATATATTTCTAATGAAGCTACTCACTAAGAATTGTGTTGGGCTGTCCTCAAAAGGAGGTTATGTGATTCCTAGGGCATAGAGAGGTATAGAATGAATTCTCAACAAAGGGTGGTACCTAATGGATAGTGATGGTATTGCTTTGATCAAGTCAGGAATTTTATTGATGGTATATTTGATGCAAATTTTATTGAAGTATAATGCATATAGCATTTTAAAATTATTTATATTTTAGACAAGACTTCAAGTAGGCCTGACTGGCCTGAAAATTGTTCAGTAGGCAAGATTTGGCCTTGAACTTCTGATTTCCTGCCTCCACATCACAAGTACTAAAAGAGGAATGTACCACCACACCCAATGATGGCATCTTTAGCATAAATTATATTCAAGTATGATTTCTTACTGAAAAAAATGAAGATTAAATATGTATCTCAGTGAATTTTTGGAAAGAGAATGGAATTAAGAAATCTGAAACAGAACATCATCTGGGCACAAAGCCTCTTACTGGTAGCTGCTCGTTTGCCACAGAAGTGTGACAATATTTTGATATAGCATCATGGATGACTTTTGTAATTTTTAAAACTTTACAAAACTAGAACTTTACAAAATGCACCATTCTATCTCTTGATTTCTTTCTTTCTTTTGCTTATCATTACATGGTATGCTCATTTAGGTACTTGCATGTAGCCATAGATTAATTGTTAGTTGTGTAATATTGTTTTATAGTAATTATGAAATTTTCATTTTATAGTAAACAAAAATACTGAGCCAAAAAGAGTAAACTAAACAGAGTGACATGTCAAAGAAATTATGGAGCAAGATTGTGTGGACATACTGCTGTGGGATAATGCCTTTGTACACTGTGAAGATTTGTCACTCGTATTGTTTTAATAAAATGCTGAGTTGGCCAATAGAGAGGCAGGAAGTATAGGCAGGGCAACCAGACTAAGAGAGTTCTGGGAAGAGGAAAGGCAGAGAGTCAGTCACCAGCCAGATGCAGAAGCAAGATGAGAACGCCGCACTGAGAAAAGGCACAAAGCCACATGGCTAAGCATTGGCAAGAATTATGTGTTAATTCAAGTAGTAAGAGCAAGTTAATAATAATCCTGAGATAATAGGCTAAAAAGTTTATAATTAACATAAGCCTTTGTGTGTTTCTTTGGGACTAAACAGCTGCAGGACTGGACAGGACAGAAATTTCTGTCTGCAATATACTTCAAAGCAAATAATGCTACTTTGGTGTAGAGGAGAAAATTACCCTCTCAGCAGTTATGTATTAGACTGTTTGGGACTATGCTGACAGGCTCCAAAAATAAAATCATGCAAGAGATAGAAATGCTGGAAAGAGTCAGACTTAATTTAGTTGATGGTTACCCATTCCCATACCAGACAGTATCCAGAGTTGGGTGAAGATGTAAGTGGGATTGCCATTGTTGTATCTTTTAGTTTATAGAAATAATCTCCTGAGAGTCTTTTCAGAAGATTTCCCAATAACTTTTGGGTTAGTTTCAGATAGAAATGGAAATATCCAGATATTTATTTTCTCATTATAACAAGTTCCATGAGTCAGAGATAAAGATGCAGACTCCTTAATAGACATGTTTTAACTTTTCCTAATGATATCTTCAGAATATATGTGTCTTCTCTAAACATATATGCTGAAATCCTAACCTCCAAGGCAATGGCATTAGGAGGTGGTGTTGTCCAAAAGTGCTTAGATAATTTCAACTGCTCCTTCATTGGTGCCCTTACAAAAGTATCTCCAGGAAGCCACCTTCCACACTTTTCACCACTGGAAAACACAATTAAAAGAAATATCTACTCTCAATAAACAGAGTGTCACTGGACACTGATCTGTTTGGCACCCAGATAGTAGAATTTCCAGAGTCTAGAACTATGACACGCAATCCTGTTGTTTATGAGTTGGATGGTTTATGGAATTCATTAGAGAAATCCCAGTGGAGCAAGATGCTTGGGAATAGAAACATTAACTGTGATGTGGTCTTGGTGCCAAAGCTCAGAATACATTTTCCATCATCTTCTGCTCTGACTTATCAAAAGCAGGACCCTAGTTCTATTAGAATTAGTTCCTGACCAGGATTCAAAATTGCTAAAAATTTTTACCTATTTCTCTCTCCTTAGTATAGTGTTTCCATTTTCTGAATCCTATCTGGGTATTAGAGATCCCTGTGACAAATCTTTGTAGTTGCTAGAAAATAAATTTACTAAACAGATTAAGATTTGGTTTACCTATCATCCCTGTCACATTCAGCCATAATTGACCAGTTTCTCTTAAGGTATTTCCATTTCATTAACCCTAAATTGAGCAGTTCAACCTTTTCAGAGAACAAATAAATTCAATTCTTTTTGATTTCTAAGGTGATATACATGTTGCTTCTATTTTTGTCTAGAAATTATTCAAATGATCACTTCTTTAAAGGATACAAACGTGCTTATATGTAGTTGATGCTGTAGAATCAAATGGATGAATTCAGAAAGGAAGACATATATGTTCCTTATTCCTATCTGAGATTATAATGTAACTTGTACTAAGATTAGGTCCTTAAGATATATTCATGGTCAAAAATTATCCAGAAGGAAGTAATAATGGTCTTGGGAGGTCACAATGTTATAACTTGACATGTGGCATCTCAGTAAGTCCAATATGACCAGTTTTTCCTGCAGTAGTGGAACATATTGAGCTCCAGCTGAAGTGGTTGACTCTTATTTAAAGGCGATGTTTTATGGATATATATATCCTTAAGTACAAGATTCATAACCATATGGACAGTTGTTCATAAATAAAATGTACTTGATAAGTTGAACTTCAAGGAAACATTCTCATACACATTCTAGGGTTAGTTATTATTAAGTGGAGTATCAGATTCAACAGCCTGCAATAACTGCATGGCCCTTTTCCCTACTGAGTTTTTAATCAAATGTATATAACTTAATTTGGCTGATTTTGTGTCTTCACTGAACTATCAATACTGAATCAGTTGAGTCTATGATCACTGATTTATTCCTGTTGTAAATGCCTAATCTGTCCATTTGATCTTCTCTTTTCTCTCATTTGACATTGGTTTTTCTTTACACACTGACTTTTCTAAGATAAAAACCTGTCCTGCACAAAGAGCTTGTAACAACTCTCTCCTGGCTAATAAACTTTTTCCAAAGTGTGTCCTCTGGTATACTAATTAAGGAATATACTTCATAAAGGATAGTTTCATCTTAAAATAGAGATGTAAAAGGTATATCCAAAATTCTTAAAGAACTTTATTTTTATCTATTAGTTATCATTGCATAAAAGATAAATCTCTGGTAGCATAGGAGATCTTTTCATTTTCTCCTGCATTCTTTCATAAGTGAAATATAAGCAGCCAAGTCTGGTGTTAGAATTTCTTCCACATGCTGTCCGAAGCTTACCTTCAGTGGTGAAGTACACTGAAGCAAGCAAGATTTCTGACCTCACCTTGAGCCTTAGGAAAAGCATTGTACTTCATAGCACCTCCCTTGAAATTTTATAAAGCCATTTTTAGAAGTCCTAGAATCCTTACAAAACTGGGAGTATTGGCACTGGAAAGACAAAGGTAGGTGAATCTCTGTTTGAGGCTAGTCTTGTCTACAAAGCGAGTTGCAAAGGTCTGATTCACAAAGAAACCCTGCCTTGAAAAAAAGCAAGCAAGCAAACAAAACCAAAAACAAAACACTGGGGGTAGAACCATCATCTGAGGGATACATGGGCAGTCACTTTGGGAAATGTGGCTCTTGGCTTTCTGACCTATATTCCTATGAAGTAGATCTGACACCACAAGATGCCCCAAAACTCATGCTGTGAAGCTGTCTCAGAGCTAAAGGTTTGACCCTATTCCTTCTGCTACTTTGAACTGTGCTTCTTTGTCATAAATGAGGGAAGGTGAGACAGCAGTGGGATGTTGACGTAATGATTTAGGTGATTTCCCTCATCTTAGACTCAGAGATTTCAGAGTGACAGATTGCTGAGAGTCACTGCTAAAATGAAAGTTTGACTTGTATACGACAGCTTTGTTGATTGGGATTCATCTTTTTCTGACACTGTTGAGCAGCTGAGTGTGTGAGGACAGTCTGGCCCATGTCCTTTACCCTTGTGTCTCCATTGCTGGCATCTCCCTTCTTTCACAGGATCCATGCTGCATATTAGTTAGAGTTAGTTCATCCATTCCACCCTCACCACACTCAGCTGCTAAACACCACAGATGGCTGCCCTTCTCTATCTGAGTGCTTTCACAGTGACTTTTGGACCCATGTCTTCTCTTGTCTACACAGCCATGGTGAAACTGTGTTCTTTTGTGCTACCCTTGAGCCAGATAAGAGACAGCTATTTCTTGCACAAGCAATTGTTTCCTAGCCCTAATCTGTACGCCTTGCCTTTGGCAGTGTAGGTGAAATAAGAGCACAATTCATAGGCACAAATTATACATTCTAAGAATATTATAGTTATGGCCTAAAGTGTTCAAAAGGAGACATATGTAAAAGGTGTGTTGTTTTACTATAAACATGTTCTAATTGATTAATGTATTTTGTCAAAGAATCTTCCACTTCTCCCTGGATAAAAAAGGTGCATAGGTCGTCCACACAAAGAAAGTCCAATAACAACTCAAAGAGTTCATTAGAAGCCAACATCTGCTGGCGACATGAGGAATGGTGCAGAATCACAAGCACTGATGTGACCAGAGTAAAAATGTGGAATTAAGAATTTCATAGGAAAGATAACTTGTGGTGTATCAATACAAATCAATTTTAAAGAACTATAAAAACCAATTGGTATGCTCTTCTCTGTGGAAGACTATTTAGCCTACTCTCAGGATTCCTTAGCTTCCTGAAGTTCTTTGTGTAGGTATGCATATACATATACGTATTTAACATCAGTTAATGAGAAAAAGGCATGAATTTAAAACAGAGCAACAAAGGGCATATGAGGGCATATACATATACGTATTTAACATCAGTTAATGAGAAAAAGGCATGAATTTAAAACAGAGCAACAAAGGGCATATGAGAGGGTTTTGAGGGAAGAAAAGAAAGAGGGAATAGTGTGATTATATTTCAAGATACAAAGGAAAATAATAAATTAAAATAAAAATATGTAAAGAGAAATAGAGCTTTGGGATTATAACAATGAGAGATAAATAAGAAGCAGAGCTCTTCACAACAGAGAATAAATTATTATTCCTTCATATGAGTTCATGAATTTAGGATACTCATTTGCTTTTATTTTCCTCTATGTATGTACAGTGTGCCTTAATATTTATCTTCATTTTCACATGTATGTAAGCACTTGGGGAAGGGGGCTAAATTTGTCATTAGATGCCTTTCTTATTGCTATCCACTTTATTTATTTCAGTAAGATCTCTGTGATCCCTGAGTCCACCATATCTGGCTAGACTGGCTGGCCATTCTGCCAAGGTCTTCCATATATCTGCCCTCCAAATGCTAGTGTTTTAGTCAGCTGCTAGCCTTCTACATGGATTCTGGAATCCAAATGGGATTCTGGGATCACACTTACTCAGCAACTGCTTTATCCACTGAACCTCTCCATAGCCCATCATCATGCTGTATAAATCAGTACGTTTTCTCTGGGCCCTGAGCACATATTTATATGATGTTCCATGCACTCTGAGGTGACCTTGTTTACAGCAGTATTTGTGTTTTATCCTTCCCCTAGAAACATTTTAATCTCTAGCAGTTTCTTCATTTGCTCTATGCCTTCCCAAAGTATCATCTTTCTTAGACACTCTTAGTTATTGTCTATAATTTATCTCAGGCTTCACTCAAGGCTTCAAACATACACAAACATGTTCTCATTCTCATTTTCTGTTTTTTTTTAAATTTATTAAATTTATTAAATTCTGTCTCTTCCCCGCCACCGCCTCCCATTTCCCTCCCCCTCCCCCAATCAAGTCCCCCTCCCTCATCAGCCCAAAGAGCAATCAGGGTTCCCTGCCCTGTGGGAAGTCCAAGGACCACCCACCTCCATCCAGGTC
>NC_022015.1:63796646-63803772 GCF_000317375.1 Microtus ochrogaster | reverse complement strand
CATTGAAGGGCATCTAGGTTGTTTCCAGGTTCTGGCTATTACAAACAATGCTGCTATGAACATAGTTGAGCATATGCTTTTGTTGTATGATAGGGCCTCTCTTGGGTATATTCCCAAGAGTGGTATTGCAGGTTGGAAAGCAGTGTGGCGGTTTCCCAGGAAATTTGGGATCTGTCTCATTCTCATTTTCATCCATGTCAGACTTCCATGATTTCTTCTACTAACAGAGGGCTAAGACTCCTCAAGGGTTAATGGCAGGAATTCAGAGATAGTCTGCCTCCTTTGGTCTTCTATCACCCTTTATCAGGCTAAATGTTAGGAAAATCTATGAGAAGCAGGCCTCTGATGAATCAAGGTCCTCTCTTGCCATGTTCTTAAATCTAGGGATTGGAATATTTTCTACCTGTAAAAATGATGGTTGAAAGTTTTGTTTTCTCTTTTTGAATATCTGTGACTGGTGTAGGAGTTCCTTCTGTTTGTGTGTTGCTTTCATTGGTTAATGAATAAAGAAACTTCCTTGGCCTAGTTGATAGGGCGGAACTTAGGTAGGCAGAGAAAACAGAACTAAATGCTGGGAGGAAGAAGGGCAGAGAGAGAGAAGCCATGGACCTTCCACCTGAGATGGATGCCGGTTAGAATCTCTGCTAAGCCACTGTCACATGGCGATACACAGATTAATGGAGATGGGTTAAACTAATATGTAAGAGTTAGCCAATAAGAAGTTAGAGCTAATGACCAAGCAGTGTTTTAATTAATATAGTTTCTGTGTGTTTATTTTAGGTGTAACCTAACCAGGAGGCCAAAACAAACAAGGGCCCTCTTCTTACAACATGTGACTCTAAGAAGGTGAGGAAGTTTTTCTTTCCTTGTCATGGGTGAAGATTTGCTTTATCGTGACTCTAATGCATGGCAGAACTATCTCCAATTGTTAAAATTGTAAAACCTACACATTGCTATTTAGCATCATGTATCATGTACCTTACAATGGGAATGAAAATTCAAGATGAATTATGGCAGCAACAGATTCATACTGGAAAAAAAATTCCAGAATTTAGCTTCAAAGTTTCATTCAGAGATGCTTCTAGAACTGCCATCCATTGTTGGCATAAGGGAGTTTTCTAGCTGTCCTTATTAAGAATTTCTTGGGAAGGAAAGTCTGCCTTTCATCCTAAGTCTCTCCATTGTCCAGGATACCTGAGTATTCTTGGTCTTGCTATGCAGAACTCAGACTTTTTGCCGTGTTTTGAGTGTACTAACATAAAGTTCTTCCTTTGCCTTTACTCTGATTAGTTTTCCTTGTGGAGAGAATTTCAGGTTCTTTCTGGAGAGCTAGGAGTTGCACACACACACGTTTGGGACTTAAGCATTTGTTTATTTAGTCTTGTCAATAGTTGTACAGCAGTTATATGAAGTTTGTTGTCAGAGTTCTTTTCCTCTGAGTGCTTAGCCACAGCATCCTACCTTGTCCTCTGGTACGTGGGCATGTTAGTTTTGTACATTGAATTCCACCCTTGTTTTAAGAGGGGCCATAGTTCTCCATGGAGACATGGATATCTCTTCATGACTGGTTGGAGGAAACAGTTTTTGTTTTTGTGACTGGGCCTAGGAGCTTTCATTTACCATGAGCATTTCTTTGTCTCTGAGGATTTTAGTCCCAGAACTATGTTAGGGCTATTTATAAGCCATGACTCAAAGTTCCTTCCCATGTCCTTTGCCTTGGCTCTTCCTGAGAATATATTCAGTGTCTAGTAGGAAAAGTTTATATAATGGACTAAATATCTGTTGTACTGAAGTTCTACAATAGCAGCCAAGTTTTTAGGGCCTCCTTCTGATATGGCCAAGCAGTAACTTAAAACTGCTCAAGGAGGGGTTGACATCAGACTTCTCCTACCGTCCCCAAGGACTAGGGTGTCTTATGGAAAGGTTTAAATTAAAACTGCACTCCTTTCAACTTTACAGTATTGTCCGATGATGTAAAAGTCTGCTTGCCAGGAGCATCATGCCCTGAGCAACACATTCTCCCCACTGACTTCATGCATTCCAAAATCCATAACGGCTCACATCTAATTAAGCCTTCTGTATACCTTCTATTCAGTGGTCTGGCAATCATGGCGAAAATGAAACCTTGGCAAACATCTGTGATGATCTGCTATTCTGAAGACTGAGAATTGTGACTAAGTATAATGCCAAGAAATAAATGAAATCTAAAACCAAAATGAAGCAAACAAACAATTGCATCCTGGAGTCTTATGTACCACAATATACATACAGCATTGTGCTTCCAAAATAAACATAATGTGATAAGAATTTCAGTACTGGTATTTTAGGATCCATAGTATCTTCTTCTGTTCCTCAGTTCCCTTGATACTATTCCGCTCTTCTCACCTTTATTTTCAAACACCTCACATCTCTTCCCACTGTGGTTTCCACTCTCTCTTCTTTCTTCCCTCTGTCTTCATTGCTATGGTCATCATGCTATACTAGCACTTGGTTCATATGGCTGCCCACAAGAGCTTCTACTTTATGCTAAGGATCACATCAGCAGACACCTAAATGATTTAAGAACAATGGTTTGAATATGTCCCTTCCAAAACTCTGGTGTTGAATCTTAATGGCCATGAAAGTTTTTAAAATTAAAACTCTATATCAAAACTCATTTCAACTTCATACGTCCGGCAAAAACATTATAACTCTCAACACAAACTCATCTGGAATATAGGATCCTGATACTGGGTCCATGGATTTCTCCAGATTCCATCCTGATGATTGCTGACTTCATGTTACGAGTGAGGGTAAAAGTGGTTGCCACACAATCACAAACAGCTAAGAATGAATGGAAGTGTGTTTTTAAAAGCTGAAGAGAAACAACTGGGCAGATGGTTGGAAGTGAGGAGATGATTCCAACAATTTGATCAGATATTCAAGAAGGTAATGAATATGTTTTGCATTTAAATCTCAAAAGAATCTTCTACACATGGGGAGGCAGCAATATCTGGAGGGCTCTTCCATCTTCAGTGAGCATGATAAAGGCAAGAATATAAAACAGGAAAAGAAGTTAGAGCACTGTGGATTTTCAGTGAGGGAAAGAGGCTGTTTAGAGAAGCCTACCAAGAGGAGACTGGCCATGAAAATGTTTTCCAGGCATTGACAGAACCGTTCACCCGAAAGACGATTGGAGACTGTTATGGGACAAGCTGTGCAGTTCTACTGAACTGACGAGGAACACAGGGACTGGCAGTCATCTCTTGAGAACTGATTAAAGGTATATGTCTTGAGATTTAGACTTTCGGCAAGCAAGTTAGAGTTTTATCTGAAAACTGTAAATAAAAGATTCCACTATGAAGAGATGAATCCTCAGTCTGTCACGTTTTATGTTTAGAGGATGGATAACTTTGGTGAAGGAACTAGACAGAGAGATGTTGCATTGTACCAGTAAAAGTAATGAAAATAAGATGTGAAAATCTCTTCATTCACTCATTCATTCATTCATTCATTCATTCCATCCATTCACATATCAGATATTTACCAAGTATCTACTATTTCACAGGCACTGTGCTAGTGCTGATATTGTATCACTGAATGGACATCCAACCTGTAGTATAACAGAAGAGGCAGCCAGTTGAGAATGAAGTATTTCAGCAATTTAATTTTAATAGTTGTATCTCAGGGAGACACATACTATATAGAAAACAGCACAAGAGACTTAGGATGTCACAGAGCATTTCATGGACTCTAAAGTGAAATTTTAAATGATGAATAATAACTGATCAAGTGAACAGGAAAGCAATGAAATTTCCATTCAAAGAGGAAAATGTGCAGGAAGTGTGATTCCACAAAGAGATGGATTTCAGAAGAAAACTGCAAGTTGATCACTGAATACAGTTGAAGAATGAGCAGACAGGAGAATGTGCTAGAATAAAGCTAAAAACAACAGGGAAAATTACTGACGTGTGATGTATTAAAGACTTACAAAGGGCTGTCCTAAATTCAATAGATAAACATCTTTGTACCATTGGAAGACCCAGGCATGAAGTTAAAAAACATTTCCCAAGACTCTAATACTCAACTAAAGGGAATAAAACCTGATTAGTTCTATGAAATTCTATACAGGGCAGAGATAAGAAGCCATACCCAAACATCTGCCCAGAGGGACTTCAAGAAGATATTTGATTGTAAGAGGACAATAAAGTGTGTTCAAACTTCTCACATAAATAGATAAAAAAAAGTCACTTGGTTCTAAAACAAGCAATCATGGAAGGGACAAACAAGACACCATGCGAAAAGAGCTGAGGGAGGCCTGGATGACAAGGGACTTTCCTGTAGGCACAATAGTTCTGTAGTGCAGTACAATTTCTAGAAGAAAAGCAGGTGAAGACATTACCTCCAGTTTCTAGGAAGTATAAAGGAAAGAATAAAAATAGATTGTGAGGACACTTTACAAAAGTTCCGAAGTGCAGCAATAGTTAACCTTCTGATTACTTGCTCTAGGCAAGGACTAAAACTTAGTTTATCTGTCAAGCCTCTGATGAAGTCCATTACTGCTTCACTATTGTCAAAAGGGAAACTGAGCCACACTTAGATGAAATAACATGTCCAAGTCACCAAGCTACTGCATGAATGAGCTGAAGCTCAAGCTTGTTGCAACCCTAAAACTTGATAAATATGACTACATTCTTATTCTTTGTTATTTTCCCAGGGAAGGAAGAAGTAGGATAGAACAGATGATAAACAGGTAGGTGAGGAGTTTTAAATCAGGAGCCACAGGATTGAGGGATAGACCAATACATAGAAAACTTGGCAGGTGCTATTTCTCAAAGAAGAATCTTAGATTATTTCTATCTGGAAGCCACACTCAAACTGATCCATTTTATGCTAAAATTTTTAATACTGAGTTCACACATTATGAGAGCCAATTAGTCTGGGTTTTCTTTTTTTAGATTAAAGCAATGTAAAAAATGTGCCATATGCAGTTATGCAAAGGAGAAATAAAGCTCTGTGTTCTCAGTGAACACAGGAGGGGAGAAGGGTAAGCCATGTTAGATAAAGGATAAAATTGCAGCCTTTTGTTCAGGTTGCTCACCAAGGGGCTGGAGAACAGGAATAAAGTTTCTAAATTATTTTTCACATTTTACTATGGTTGTAGCATTTATGATTTTTCTTATAAAATGAGCTAACTGAAAGGAACAACTACATTTGAGTAATCCAACTAATAATCAAAATGTTGAATTACCAAGAATTGCTAACAGTAAAGATTGATACTTATATTGTCTTATGCACAACCATTTTTTTTCCTTTTTACAAGTTGACATCCATGATAAATTTCAGGTTACTGTCTATTGAAGCATTAAAGTGTGATTGCTTTTATTGATCTAAGAGAAAAGTCTTGATACTCACTCAGCCAACTGCTTCTTGATAGTAAAATAGAAAAATAAATTAAGTACAAATGACTTTCCTGTTCCTTCTTATGCTGATCTTTACCAAACAAAGAGCTTGGTTCAGTGCAGGTAAGAATATCATTTCATAGAAGCCACAAAAAGTAGTATAATTATTCAGGAGTTTTCCTTCTTACATGATCCTTTACCCATTAGCAGTTTCTTGGCATGTATTTGTTCATTTGCTCAACATGCTAGGGATGTACCAGTAAGCATAGTCCACATGAAGGAGACTACACAGTCTTGGGGAAAATCTAAATGCTTCTTCAATGTTCTTATAGGATTTGGATTTTTCCATCACAGATAACTTTTGCATAACACTTCAGAATCTAGTTCTTAACTATGAATGAGATAGGAATCTTTTACTACTTAAAAAACACTGTCACTTCTAAGGAAGTGAGGAGGTTGGTGCCATAGTCAACTCAGTATGTCATATTGAAACATTATAGACTAGATGTCTTAGGGAACAGAAATTTGTGTTTATATAGCTGTCAAGACAAGATAAAGCTACTGGCAAAGCTGGTAACCGATAAAGGCTCATTTCCTTACTTACACAGTTGCCTTCACACCATGTCCTTATAGAGTAGAGAGTTCTTTAACTTTCTTTTCTTTTTACCTTTATGGAGGGACAACTGACAAAAATTAAGTACCGTGATTGTACAATATGATGATTCTTTATACGTATACACTGTATACTGATTATCACATTAAATTAGTCAATGTACTAATTACCATACAATTACTCTTTGTGTGTTTAGGTATATCTGTATTCACATATGCAAATACATGTTTTAACATGCAATGGAAAATACTATCCTATCAAAGATTGAAGAAAACATGACCACATGCATTTCCCTTCTGCACAGCATTCCACCTCTCCACCCAGACAGATCTCCCAAATCCTTGTCCAGAGTCTATTCCAATGAGTGTCCCTGACACTCTCCATCCATACACCCTCCCAAACCCACTGTATCTAGCCCATATGCCATGTCCAATGACAAAGCCTTGTTTAGCCACCCTTGCCTGCATGGAAGCAAGCCTATAGGCTTCTTCCAGAATGTTCAATACCTATCAGCCAACCCACTGACTATGCCACATCCAACCTTTCTGCCTAGCTAGATACACTACTCTTCAGGCCTGAACAAGGAGACCCATCTTATACATCAGTCCAGTCTCTGCTAACACCTGACTTTATTCCACAAGCTATTTCCAAACTTTAGGTTCCACACATCTCCTCTTCTACCCTAACCTGCTGTGTTAACATCAGACTTAGAACCAGCAAGAAGTCCACATGTCCAGATCTCATTGCAAAAGTGCCAACAATGTGAAAAATCAATCCAGTATTATCTCTTCAAAACCTACCAGTCCTATAAAATACAGATATACATCACAAAGATTATATAGTATGGCCAAGTTAGCCTTACACCTGAAATGTAGCATCAGTTCAATATGTGCAAACAATAAGTGTAATAAACTGCATAAATAGACTTAAAGATAAGAAAAGACCGTGAGGCCTCAGTCATATATAAAAATGTACAGGCTGAAAAAGAATGCTGAGGTTTGTGTGTGTGTGGGGGGGATCTTCCCCAAAGAAGAGCAATACCAAATGGTCAGTCCTGAAAGCATACGTACAAGTAACATTATACAGACTGAGATGGTCACATTTGTAAATTATATATATATATATATATATA
>NC_022015.1:63791763-63796191 GCF_000317375.1 Microtus ochrogaster | reverse complement strand
TTCGAGACAGGGTTTCTCTGTGGCTTTGGAGCCTGTCCTGGAACTAGCTCTGTAGACCAGGCTGGTCTCGAACTCACAGAGATCCGCCTGCCTCTGCCTACCAAGTGCTGGGATTAAAGGCATGCGCCACCACCACCCGACCTGGATTGTTCTTTTTAAACAAAAGTAGAAAGCATATGTGACCATGTTAATCCTATTAATAAATATGTATGCATACTACTATTTTCTTAGTATCCTAGTTGAGATTTAATAACCTAGAATGAATATTTTCTATATAAAAGTGTCAATTAAATCCTTATCCAAAGGGAGAAAAAACACAAAACAACACAGACCTTGATTTTTCTCCTCTTTCTTCCTTCCTACCTTTCTTTTTTCCTCCTCCCTCCCTCTCTTTCTCTCCCCCTCTCTCTTTTTCTTTTTCCATTTTCTATTTAAGATGACAACAAAAGCACAAACAAAAAATAAACAAATCATGGTAAATCAAACCATAAACCTGTACGACAAAGGAAAGAGTCAATAATGTAAATGCACAATCTTCAAAAGCATATATCTTAAAGAGGTGATATCTAAAATATATATATTATATTTACATGTAAATATTATATATATATATATCTGCTTCTTTCTCAAAACACCACTCTTTTATGAGACAAAGAGTCACTTTTCTAACTTCAAATAATGCATAAAGACACTATCTCCAAATGTTTGGGTTAGGGCTTGGATAAATAGATCTTGGCACATAGTTTGATCTGTAGCAGTTGGAAACACTATAAGACATTTGGCCAAGACACACACACACACACACAATTTTCAAATTTTATAGATTTACAGTAATGTGAGCTTTATGTTAAAAAGTACCTACAGACATCTAGTCAATTTTATTTCTCTTCAAAATAGAAGCTCTAGGGCTAGTAAGATGGCTCAGTTGGTAAAGGTGCTTATTGCCAAGCCTTGTGAGATAAGTTTGATTCCCAGAATTTCCACTGTGGAAGAAGAGAACCAACTCTGCAAACTATCCCCTGACCTCGACATTCATGCTGCGGCATGTGAATGACCCCACACACACACACATATACTCACACACACACACACATATACTCACACACACTCACACATGCACAGTAAACATATCAATTTTAAAAACTTAAATGGAAACTTCTCAGAAAGTATGTTTCTAGAGGAATATTTTTGCCTATTTTCAGATTTATGTTTATTGTCTTTTATTTAATGTTAGTAAAGGGAATACATGATTAATGTCTATGAATATATTTTACTTTCTAAAAAAGACTCAAATCACATTTTAAAGAGTACCTTTGCATAGCAGAAAGTTTTTTTGTTTTGTTTTGTATTTTCGATTTTTCGAGACAGGGTTTCTTCGTAGCTTTTGGTTCCTGTCCTGAAACTAGCTCTTGTAGACCAGGCTGGCCTCGAACTCACAGAGATCCGCCTGTCTCTGCCTCCCGAGTGCTGGGATTAAAGGTGTGCGCCACCAACGCCCGGCTATAGCAGAAAGTTTTATAGTGTTTATTAGCTGAGTGGAGAAAAGTGTGCTATTTAATCTGTTCCCATGGCTTCACTGTTCTTTTCACTCCAAGACATAAGTAATGTTCCTTGCTAATCACTCTATTAATGGTGCACTGTCCAGGAACTACAGTCCCCACTGCGAGCCGTTACAGTGGTGAGAAAAGGTCACCGTGACTTGGAGTGCTGGATCTGTGACTCAGGAGTGACTCATTCTCAGATCAGTCTGTCATGCAAAGCTTAGCTGTGTCTGGTATCAGAGGGTGAGAGACTCCACAAACATCCAGAGCTATGGATGAAGAAAGTATGGAATATATACATATTAGAGTACTACTCAGCAGTAAAAAAACAAGGACTTCTTGAATTTTGCATGCAAATGGATGGAAATAGAAAACACTATCCTGAGTGAGGTAAGCCAGACCCAAAAAGAGGAACATGGGATGTACTCACTCATATTTGGTTTCTAGCCATAAACAAAGGACATTGAACCTATCATTAGTGATCCTAGAGAAGCTAAATAAGGAGAACCCAAAGAAAAACATATAGGCATCCTCCTGAATATTAACCTTCATCAGGCGATGGACAGAGACAGAGACCCACATTGGAGCACCAGACAGAAATCTCAAGGTCCAAATCAGGAGCAGAAGGAGAGAGAGCACGAGCAAGGAACTCAGGACCACGAGGGGTACACCCACACACTGAGACAATAGGGATGTTCTATCGGGAACTCACCAAGACGAGTTGGCCTGGGTCTGAAAAAGCATGGGATAAAACCGGACTCTCTGAACATAGCGGACAATGAGGACTATTGAGAACTCAAGAACAATGGCAATGGGTCTCTGATCCTACTGCACGTACTGGCTTTGGGGGAGCCTAGGCAGTTTGGATGCTCACTTTACTAGACCTGGATGAAGGTGGGTGGTCCTTGGACTTCCCACAGGGCAGGGAACCCTGATTGCTCTTTGGGCTGATGAGGGAGGGGGACTTGACTGAGGGTGGGGGAGGGAAATGGGAGGCGGTGGCGGGGAAGAGACAGAAATCTTTAATAAATAAAAAAATTAAAAAAAGAAAATCACTTTGCTTATATCATACAACTCTCGTCTTCAAATCTAGCTAATGTTTACTGATTATTTTTTAAGTGTAGAGCAAGATTTTAAATATATTTTTATTTGAGAATTTCATACCTTGCATTATTTTCATGTTAACCCCATTGCTCCCCCTAACTCCTTCCAATCTACAGCCACATCCTTCCCAACTGCCCACTTTGTGTTCTCTTTGTTGTTTTAAATAACCCACCAAGGATGGGTGGACCTAAAAAAACATGCCAAGTGAGGTAACCCAGACTCAGAGAGACAAACATCACTTGTTCCACTCACATGTGCGTCTTAGTGTACTATCTTTAGATGTGTGTGTTTAATTTGGAGTACCTGTATAATTCAGGAAACTAGATCATTGAAGGAGAGGGCCAAGAAAGATTTTGACCACTTAAGTAGGGCTGACCTCAGCCAATAAGCATTAACTAACAATACGTGCACTAGGAATAAAATACTCAAAGGACATCCAGTAAATCCTACTGAATGAGGAGGAACCCTTAAGGCCCTGGACAGTCCAGTTAAGGTGTCAGGTATGTGAAATTAACGAGGCCCACAAGAGCCCAGAATAAAGGATAACAAGTATTTACTTATTTGAGGAAAAAAAAAACCCACAGTAAGGGTAGAGAGCAGAGGTTCTCTGTGGGCGCTGGAAGCTGAGAACTGAACTGCAAGCACCAACCAAGAAAAGGGTGAACAAACGTTTTATCCGCGCTTATAGTACCTCAAACTATGCCCATGCTGTGGTTTCCCAGTTCGCCAAAGCTCTCAGCTCATCTCCCTGCAGCAGCAGCTACAACACAGCACTGAATGGACACCCACAGCAGTGTTACCTCTGCTTCACATTCGCACAGGCAGACACCCACACTCTCCCCTCCACAGAGGCTCAGATGCCTACCTGTTTTAACAGCGTCTAAGCCCGACTGACCATGACAGTTAATTTTCCACCAATGAACAAAGCAACCTCATATGTCCAGAGCTCCTGGATCTCTCAGAGTTTCATTCTTACAGCACTCCACAGGGAACTTCCCTAACCAGTCACTCTCCCTAATTCAATTCCTGAAACCCTCTACCGTATATTCTAAAATATAATCATGAGCAGAATCTCCATCTTCAGAATGCTGGCTGAGTGTTCCGTTTGCCAAATTTCTCTAGCATCAGAGAAAGTGGGTCACACTAAACTGACGGCTTCATCTGCAGTTCCACTATGGGAGGATGCCTTCTTTTTGAAGCCTTGTTGCCAAAGGGCCCAGAGGAAAACTGAGAAACCTGTTGCTGTTGCTGTCACAGCTTTGGAGTCTTGGTTGGGTTCTTTTCCTCTACCTATTAAAGAGTTACAAGGAGAAGAAATCTCAGACACAGCAGCTAGGAATGGGTACAAATTATACTATAAGCAAAGGAAGACACATCTATGTACGAGAGAGGGAGAAAGAGAGACAAGGACACACACATACAAAGAGAGAGAGAGAGAGAGAGAGAGAGAGAGAGAGAGAGAGAGAGATCTCGTGAATAGAGTGGCAGTGAGTTGATGATCTGTGGCGTGGGTCCTTTGGGCATACACTGAGGTGTAGGGTCCTTTGGGCATATACTAAGGTGCAGCATACTGCTGATACTGTTGTTGGCTCTTACTCTCTGGGAGCCCAGCTCCCTCATAAATACACGAAGCCATATTCTTTCTTATGAAAGCCCAGCCTTAGCTTGGCTTGTTTCTACCCAGTCTTTCTTTCTTTTTTTTTTTATTGAGAAAAGAAAAAAAAACAAGTTTCCACCTCCTCCCAGCCTCCCATTTCCCTCCCCCTCCTCCCACCCTTCCCCC
>NC_022015.1:63757430-63791618 GCF_000317375.1 Microtus ochrogaster | reverse complement strand
TGAACATGGCGAACAATGAGGACTGATGAGAAGCTAAGGACAATGGCACGGGGTTTTGATCCTACTTAATGTGCTGGCTTTGCGGGAGCCTAGCCAGTTTGGATGTTTACCCAGTCTTTCTTAAATTATTCCATCTACGTTTTGCCCTCAGATTTTTACCTTTCTCTATTTCTGTATTTTTTTCTTTCTTTCTTATTCCGTGTCTGGCTATGTGACTGGGTGTCTGGCCCCTTCTTTTCTCACTCCTCAATCTTCCCTTCCCACATTTCTCCTCCTATTTATTCTCTCTGCCTGCCAGTCCCACCCATTTCTCTTTATTAGACCAATCAGGTGTTCTAGACAGGCAAAGTAACACAGCTTTATAGAGTTAAACAAATGCAACATAAAAGAATTCAACACATCTTTGTGTCACTAAACAAATATCCCACAGCATAAGCAAATATAAAACATCTTCATCTAATGTTTCACAACAGTGTACCTGGGCTGAATATTAGATATATATTTAGATTTATTTTAGATTAATCCACTTAAGTTCTCAAAATAAAACTCTCTCTGATGGAGGAAGGTCATTGGTTAATTAAATAAAGAAACTGCTTGCCCTGATATGTTAGAACATAGGTGGGTGGAGTAAACAGAATGCTGGGAGGAAGAGGAAGTGAGCTCAGAGACGCCATGCTCCCCTCTCCTGGGCAGACGCCATAGCTCTGCTCTCTGAGGTACACGCAATGAAGCTTCAACCCAGGATGGACGTAGGTTAAGATATTCCCTGGTAAGCCACCTCGTGGGCTACACAGATTATTGGAAATGGGCTAGTCCAGGTGCGAGAGTTAGCCGAGAAGAGGCTAGATGTAATGGGCTAAGCAGTATTTAAATGAATACAGTTTGTGTGTTGTTATTTCAGGACATAAGCTAGCAGGCGGCTGGGGTGCTGGAGATGCAGCCCCGCCGCTCATATTACAACATCTCTCTGAACCTGGAGCTTGCTGATTTGACTAATTTGTCTGGTTATCAATCCCCAAGGGCCCTTCTGACACTGCCTCCCCAATGCTGGGATTACAGGTGTGCATAGCCATACTGACTATATTTACGTGGATTCTGGAGGATCAATCTCATGCCTTCACACTCGCAAAGGTAGCACTCCGCTGACCAAGCTATCTCCCAGCACTAAATCCAGTCTTTACACCTTTTCTCTGTTCACATAGTAGGACAAAGCTGTGGAGAAGTGCACAGGCATGTTGGCTTTTAATTTTTCTTTCATTATCTTTGAGCTAAAATTGTCACCATAGTAAATATGGGCAAGGTAATCCATTGGCGTTAACAATTCATTCCTTCTTTTCTGTCTATTCCAGATGAACTCATATCCTCACCTCAGTTATTCTTGGCTGGTAAGAATGCTTTATGCATTTTTTTTGAAAAATGTATACAAAAATGAATTTATTATTTAAAACAATTTTTAATTTAAATATATTTTTTCATAGTCTTCCCCTTCCCCAAGTCCTTCAAGATTCCTACCAACTAGCTTTAAGTTCTTTCTCAAAAGTGGGCAGGCTACATCATTGTCTACTTACCCTTTACCCACAATATTCAGAAAGTGAATAGACATGAGTAGGACCTGGATTTAGGTTTCAGTTACCCATTCAATTCTAATATATACAGTGTTAGAAATAACTAATCCACTAAAATACATACTCAGACTACTAAATGCTAAATTTATTAATAACCTACTCTGTTTACTAAGCAAAAAAATAATGGTTGACTAGGCAATAGGCCCCAAGCAGAAAAATCCAATACTAATATTATGCTAAATAGATGTAATAATAAGCTGATCCCAAAATCTCCATACACATAAATGAGTGTATCTCTATACCAACATCAGAGAAGTCAATTTTTACATTAGATGACAATTACTACAAAGACCCATAACTAGTCAACATTCAGATAATAAGACACTATGGAGTGCTCATCTGTAAATGGGATAGTAATATCACACCTCCAGCACTGTAATTGCTTCTTAAAAAGTACTGCAATTATTGTTAACAGCTAAGAAACTTGTTAAATTCATTTCCATCATGTCTTCTTCAACAGATGTTATTGATTCTCAGTGTTTTTCTGAAAAGAAGTTTGTCGTTGTTTGACTCATAGTCTTTTGTGACATGTGACAAAATATGTCCTTTGGGATTTGTGTGAGAAAGAGGATTTTAAACAGTAATGCAAAAACATTGTGTCACTAATTCTCATTCTGAATGATGATCACTAAATTATCATAGCTTCTGAGAGAAAGCCCTTTTTATCGACAATGATTAATGTGAAGGAATTTACCGACTGATGGGGTTGGTAAAGACGTAGCCCTCCTCTTTGGGAAGCTGAAAAAAAACTTATCGTGGTCATGGAACCCTTTTTCAAACATAATTTATATTCCAAAAGCAACAAAGCTTATCACAAACCGTGAGAGAAAACTGAATCATGGAAACTGAGAATCAAAAGTCTGATTCTATTATGAGGACTTCATTTTAAAAGAACCAGAATGAAGAGCTGAGCTCTTAAAGTGGCTTGACTCTTTTTTAAAGAGAAACTGGCTTTCCTCATCAGGGAGAGGTATTATCTGAGATTCAGGTAGAAAACTGGAGTGAGGAAAAACTGGTTGACTTCTCTTCTCTATAGCTAGAATGAGCGACTCAAAACTCTGACTGAAGTGACTTTTACTAATCCATGAACCTGAGAGTAGGTCATAGCTAATTAGTGAAGAAAGGACTAAGCATCACAGAAACACTAGGTGTTAGTTACTCCCAAGGTCTACAAGAAGAATGTAGGTATCAATGGTTGAAATAAAAGTTTTTTTCTTACTGTTTTATGCAAATCAGCACCACAATATACACTTAGTTATTTTCTTTTGGCTTACTTTTGCCCAAATGTATTCTGCCAGAAATCTTACTGATAAATTAGTATCTCTAAAAACCATTATAAACAAAACATGAACATATACTTAGAATCCATGTTTGCAAAAGCATTGACTCCTCACTTGAGTCTGCATGATAACTAAAAGCATTTTGAAAGCTTCCCATCTTTCCTTCATTTTGTATCTATTATCTTTTCTTGGGGTCAGTCACCTGCTTAACTGTGTGAGAAGATATGTTGGTCACTCAGGTAACATCTGTTTAAATTACATTGATATCTAACCTGTTCAATTCTGCTTTATTAATGATGGTCCAGAGAGAAAAATGACTATGGCATATCCCTGCCACTTCTTACAATGACGTGTCCCAGACATGTAAAAGATACCACAAGGTCATCAGTCTTAGTCTTCAGCCTGCAGTTACCTTGGATTTCAGGAACAAAAGGATTTACCAATAAACTTCCTGTGACAAAAACCAAAAAAAAAAAAAAAAAAAAAAGCTTGGCATTTCAGGAAAAGTTACCACTCTACCAAAGAAGGCAACTTTCTGTAATGATTAGGCACTATTTTGGAGGAAAAATAACCATCTTATTGGCGCCAAATTCCTCCCTTCAAGCAGTATCTTCTTCCAATCATCATGCAAACATGAAGAGGCATAATGATCAATCAAGTGGTACTATGTGCAAAACTACTTTATTGCTCTTACCTCACCATCCCCATAATCTAAATCCACTATTATTTAACCTAAAGCTCATGTCGGTGTCCCAAAGATAGACTGGGGAGGAGTCCCTGGACCAAACTTATCTGTTCTTTACAGCACAGTCACATTGATTAACTCCCCTTTCCCTGCCTTTAATCATTAGTTATCTCTTTAGTGCCATAATAGCAAGGGTAGCTGAGCCTGACCCATTGAGACTCATAGAATTGGTATGTTTATAGTGATACTACTAACCATTTGATATTTTGTTATTCCTTTCTCAAAGTTCTCTGGACCATGTACAGTGGGTAAGAGTAGGAGAAACATTAGTTCTTCTGCATTGGCAAGTGTTCTCCAACAGTGATCTTGTCTACCATATTTAAATTATCCCCCTGAATTTTGATTTTTTGGTTTCTGCTATCAATTCAATTACCTGGCTAATTTTTTGTCATTTTAGAGCCATGCTACATATACAGTAAAACCTTAAAATGGTTGGTTAAGTGAATGGCCAAGAAAGGCAGTAATAAAAACTTAAGTAGCTATAATACATTAAAAATTATTTTGATGTTATTCAAGACAGTCGACAGTCTGACTATGGGACAAAACCAGTTCAGGCACCCTCTCCTCCACTGCCCAGGGTTCTATCTGGGGTCATTTCCATGGACTCCTGGGAATCCCTTCAGAGCCAAGCTTCTTGCCAATTCCAAAATGGCTCTCTCAACTAAGATATCTCCTTCCCTGCTCCCATATCTGTCCTTCCTCCATCTCAATCATCCCACTCCCCCAAGCTCTCCCCAACCCTCCCCTTCTCCTTTCTTTCTCCCCCTCTCCCCTCCCTCTCACCCCACCTTCATCCCCATGCTCCCAACTTTTGCCTGGCGATCTTATCTGCTTCCAATTTCTAGGAGGATCTATGTATGTTTTTCTGTGGGTTCTCCTTATTACTTAGCTTCTCTAGGATTGCAAACTATAGGCTCAGTGTCCTTTGTTTATTGCTATAATCCACTAATGAGTGAGTACATACCATATTCATCTTTTTGGGTCTGGGTTATCTCACTCAGGATAGTGTTTTCTATTTTCATTCATTTGCATGCAAAAGTCAAGATGTCATTGTTTTTTGCCGCTGAGTGGTACTCTAATGTGTAAATGCGCCACACTTTCTTTATCCATTCTTCCACTGAGGAGCATTTAGGTTGTTTCCAGGTTCTGGCTATTACAAATAATGCTGCTATGAACATAGTTGAACAAATACTTTTGTAGTATGATTGGGCATCTCTTGGGTATATTCCCAAGAGTGGTATTGCTGGATCCTGAGGTAAGGTGACTCCCAATTTTCTGAGAAACTGCCACACTGACTTCCAAAGTGGTTTCACAAGTTTGCATTCCCACCTGCAATGGATGAGTGTTTTCCTTACTCCACATCCTCTCCAGCATAGGCTATCATTGGTGTTTTGATTTTAGTCATTCTGACAGATGTAAGATGGTATCTCAAAGTTGTTTTGATTTGCATTTCCCTGATAGCTAAGGAAGTTGAACATGTCCGGAAGTATCTTTTGGCCATTTGAAATTCTTCTGTTCAGAATTCTCTGTTTACTTCAGCACCCCATTTTTTAACCTTCATCTGCCGACAGATGGAGATAGAGACAGAGACTCACATTGGAGCATTGGATGAGCTCCCAAGGTCCAGTTGAAGAGCAGAGGAGGGAGAATATGAGCAAAAAAAGTCAAGATCGCAAGGGGTTGGTCCACCCACTGAGACAGTGTGCCTGAGCTAATGGGAGCTCACCAAATCCAGCTGGGACTGGGACTGAAAGAGCATGGGATCAAACCGGACTCTCTGAATGTGGCTGACAACTGGGGCAGACTGAGAAGACAATGATAATGGCACTGGGATTTGTCTCTACTGCATGTACTGGCTTTTTGGGATCCTATTCTATTTGGACGCACACTTTCATAAGCCTAGATATAGGGGGGAGGGCCTTGTACTTACCACAGGGCAGGGTACCCTGCCCTCTCTTAGGAATGAATACCCAATGATTATTATCCAGGAGATTAAAGTATAAATCTACTTTGTAATATTTTCTAAAACTGAAATGTTTGTTTTTATGGTTATAATTTGTATCGAATCCCATGTGGCCAATGAGAAGATAAACAAAGACATCTCTGGAAAACCTTGTTCTGTCCTATTCTGATGTCTTAGTATTTTTCATATTATGTTATAGTATGACATTAATATTTTGTATTATTATCACTTAGAAACCTGTTTGTTTTCTAATGAGAGAGAAAAAGTGGGTGGATCTGGATGTGAGGAAACATGGGGAGGAACTGGAAGGAACAGAAGGAGGTGAAACTATAACCAGGTTTTGTTGTATGGGAAAGAGAAGCATTCTCTATAAAGAGAAATAAAATAAAAAAATCTATAGTCCTTCAAATGTGTAGAGCACCCAGTGCGCAGGTCTACTGAGGGAAATAATCTTGAGACGCCCCAAAGTATCCCAAAAACAAATGATAGGAACTTAATATGAATGCTGGATGGGACTATTCTACAGTCAGATAGCTATACAAGCTAACTATAGTGACGGACAATTTTGCACCTATCTTCTATTCTAGCATAGTGGCTCTCAAGCCTCCTAATGCTGTAGCCTTTTAATACAATTCCTCATGTTGTGATGACTCCCAACCATAAAATTATTTCACTGCTACATAACTGTACTTTTGCTACTGTTTTGAACGGTAGTATAAATATATGATCTGCAACCTCTGTGAAAGAGTTGCTCAATTCCAAAAGAGGTCATGACCCACAGGTTGAAAACCATGATTCTAACATAATTAAATACAAGTTTGTGTTACGTTGAGATAGCAAAATGTCCAGATAATTGCATTTAAAAAATTTAAATAAGACAATCTCGGAGACTTCAAGAACAGCAAAATAAAATTTGAGAATAGAGGGAAGTAGCATTTCTCAGAGCCTGGTATTTGTATTAAAAAATCTATTTTTTAGGACTCTTTATTTTATCTCTCTAAACATACTCATGCATACACAACATACAATACACATACATACACACTTATTCATGTGTATTAAGTACATGTGCTCCAAACAATTTAGATTTGTATTTATATCTAATTTTGAAACTTAATTTTGAAAAATTTAGCAACTCTTTCCTAGTCTTAAGTATTCCTAAAATAGTGTTGTGTGCCTTCATTGGATTCTAACTGAAGGGTTGGATTGATATTTTTCTACTGATAATAGAGAACAGTACCTTCCAGTATCCTATCATGATAAAAAATGTTGTAAGAATGTCTTTCTCATATAGAATTTTGAGCACAGCCCTCATTATCTTTACAGATACATAGACTCCTGAATGTGGGATCTCTGATTTTAAGAGCATACACCTTTTGTGATTATTGTAGCTTTTATTTCCAAATTATGTTTCAGAATACATGTAACAACTTAGGTTGTACCAGCATGGAATGAGTGTGACATATTTTCCTCATTTGAGAAGAGGTTGAAATGTTGAACCAAGTTTCTCCAGAAAGAATGACCTATGTAACTTTCCAACCAAAGACAAGTGAACCAGAAGTGTGGCAGAATAAGCAGATCGGGATAGCTGCCTGAGTTTTCAGAATAGAAGAAAGGGATGGGTTCTATGAACAGCTTCTTAATAAAAATGACTATGGGCCTAGAGGAAAAGAAATCTTTAGAAGCTGGAAGCTGTATTAATAGTTATATTATTAATGCTTAAACTCTTTTCTCTGCTTTGGCAAGTGACTAGAATGACTAATTAAAATAATACCAGAGCCAATTTAATGACATTTTTACCTCCTGGCAGAAATATGTTTAATTAGGCGCCATAGTACTGATCACAACTATTTTAAGAATGTCTCTCAGTCTTCCTAGGTTTAGAGATTCAAGCAACTGTTATTTCATGGTATCTTTTAATCATTCAGGATGTGAAGCAATGACTCATTACTAAGATTGTCTATATATCACATAAGTCAATCACTGGGATTTATTGGTCTAAAATAATAAAACTGTGCAAAAATTTTGTAGGAGTATCATAAAAGTGATGAATCACTGATTACTTTCAAATGTTATATTAATAATATTAAAATCTTCTCATCTCATTGGATTATGAACTTTAAAATGAAATCTCATTGTCTTTACTGTTATGTGTTAGATGGAATACATTGTATTTTCCTACTTAAGGAAAATAATTTTAAAATCATAATCATGTTTCTCTATTGAAAGATATAATCTGATGATTCACTATACATGTATACAATTTCTATATAAGAAAGGATTTAAAATGTATAAAGATACAGAAATCCTGATATTCTGATTTAACTATTACACATTATCAAATTTTCATGATGTACACTATGACTATGTACATTAAAGAATTAGTTTTTAACATAATGGTTCTGAATTACAATGGAAATATGACTCCCCTTGCTGGCTATCAAATGGGAATACATGGCATTGTTCTCTCAGGTCTGAAGCAGCTTGTAGACAGTCTAAGCCATGGCAAGAATTCAGTAAGAATGTCTCTGAATGCAATCCTCTAAACAAGAAATGTTCCCATTTTCTAGTGTTTTTAGAATTCTAACGTCAATATACAAACTCCAAGGATTCACAGAAATAATGAGATTATTGTTTTAAACTTTTCTTCAGCCAATATATTTTATCTTAAAAACTCAAGATCAGACTTTAGGAAGATGGGCAATAGGGGAAAATAGTCTTTAGAAACTTTGTATTCCCATAGGAAGAACAACAGAAAACAACACTGAGATATATGGAATATGAAAACAGAGTAAGTGACTACTCCAAGAATGAAAAGAGTATAAGGGATTTATGGCTGACATGGGCTCATAGGAGCTCTGGACTGACAGCTAGGGAGCGCTTAAGGGACTGACCTAGGCCGTCTACAAATGTATGACAGTTGAGTAGCTTGGTCTTCTTGTGTGACTCCTAACAGTGAGAGCAGGGCCTGTCCCTGACACGTAAGCTGGCTTTGGGAACTTATTCCCAATACTGTATTGCCTCACCCACCCTTACAAATGGGAGAAGCTTAGTCCTACCTCAACTTCATACATCATGCTTTGTTGACATCCATGGGAGGCCGTTGCTGAACAGAAACAGAGGGGGGATGGACTGGGTTGGGGCAGAATGGAGGTGGGGGAAGGGAACAGGAGGAGAGGAGGGAGGGGAAACTGTGGTCATAGTGTAAAAATAAATGAAAATTTTAATTAAAATATAAAGAAAAAGAAACTGAAAGATTCATGAACCTAGCAATAAAGAACGCATTCTATATCTAAGATACCAGCCTAGCACAACCACGAGGAAAATTTGTTGCCTACAAAATAGTTCTGCAATAGCGTGAAATGGAGAATATCAAAAGTGTATTTGTCTGAGGATAAACTCATAGAAAGAGTAGCGATTTGCAGTCCTCTGCTGTGCTAGGAACTAGAACTAAATACAGACATCATTGGCAAAGGGAAATACTTTGGGAACCTAGGAAGACAAAGTAAATTCAGGAGCCAGAGACTGACCAGCTGTTAAGTGTGCGAGTACTCCTCCTACAGATGAAGTGAGTTCAGTTCCCATAACTACGTGCAACTTCAATCCAGGGAATCGGGTGTCCTACTCTGACGTCAAGGGCACCTGTACTTATGTAGACATGGCCTCCACATACCTGTACATAGACGGATAATATAAATAAACCAAATTGTTCACAAAGAAAAGCAAAAGGAGTAATATAATATGGCAGACCAAAATATATTGATGTATTTAACATATTTAAGGAAAGATTTTATGTACAACACTATTGACTTCCAAATATTCATGGCATAGCTTTCATTAGCATGCAAGCAAGGATTTGAAGACTATCATCAGTATGTTCCTTCTCTGATGACTTAAACACATTTCAATGAATATTGAGAAGACCAATGACTAACTAAATATATACTTATACATGTGATACCAAGTGGAAACAAAAGAGAAAGTATCCAGCATGAGGTGGCCGTGTGCATTCAAATGTAGCAACTGAGGACAACCAGAAAAATCAACCACAGCCCATTTTTACAGAACTTTTATTTTCCCAATATCACAGATTCAAGATACACGATTTATGAGCATTTCATGTATATTGCTGATTATTTGACTCTGTCATTCCCGTGTGAAACTCAGGGATATGAACCTTTATAAACCTGCTCTGGCGCTAACATTGGGAACACGTAGGAATTCCAAAATATGAGCTGCTGAGCAGCATTGAGCCACTAGGAATGAAAGCATATGGTTAAGCAGTTTGGACTATTTTAACTGATACAGGTACCCTTTGACTTGTGTAGTAAAGCAAACCATTTTCTCCATCAATGAAAACTGCTAGAGATACTTGCATTGAACATAGGCACTTTCTTTGAAATCCAAGGACAGCCAGGCTGTATGTACACCTTCTCAGCGCCATGGGTATGATTAAGAGAGCTCTAAGTGAGTAGAATGAAGTCTTGGATTTTAGATTCTTTGAAGATATTGAAAGCAAACAGTGGGAAAGAAATATGTGTACAGACAGCATAAAGAATCTTGAAGAACAGTAGGAACAAATGTATGTCTCTATTCTACACTGCTCCTAAGAAATTAAGAGGCTGCACCCTAAAGGACTCTTTTGGCAAAGCAGTGGAAAAAGTCATTTGAAATTGGTATTACTAAAAATGCTCTCTTTCTGATTTGCAGTTTACAGAATTTGGTTTTTGTTTTATTTTTCAATTGTTTTTATTGAGCTATATATTTTTCTCCACTTCTTTCCCTTCCTCCCTGCTTCCCTTCTACCCCCTCCCATGATCCCCCTCGCTCCCAATTTACTCAGGAGATCTTATCTTTTTCTACTTCCCATGTAGATTAGATCCACATGTGTCTGTTTTAGGGTCCTCTTTATTGTCTAGGTTCTCTGGGATTGTGAATTGTAGGCTGTTTTTTTTTAATGCTTTATGTCTAAAAGCCACTTATGAGTGAGTACTTATGATATAAGCATGCTCCCTACTAAAAGATAACATGCACTTCAGGTAATAGAGATTCAGCACATTAATGTTCGGTATTGGGTGTTTTGTTGTTTTTTTAAAAAAAATAAAATTATAAAAGAAGATTCCTATCCCTTGTGTCATAGATCTAAATTGTTTTCTTATGTGTACATATGTTAGATTTTTCAAAATACCCATAGAGATCATTTGTCTCAATATCAAGCTTCAGAACTTCCATGTCAAAGGTCTTTATTTTTCCAGATGCCCTCCATTGTTCTCCCCCCTGATATTCCTGATGGTAGTCTTGCAAAATAGACTGCAGTTAAAAAAACATGTTTTTATTACATTTGTTTACTTACTGTGATTGTGTGTGTGCGCGCATGTACACATCTGCCATGGCATGCATGCCCCCAAGGCACACAGGTGGAGATGAGACTTGCCGTTGATCCTCCTTCCACCATGAAGGGCTTAGGGGCTAAACACAGGCTGTCAGGTTCAGCAGCAAATGCATTCACCTGCTGACCTGTCTTTTCGGTCCAAATATAGACAGAATTAAACAGGCTCAAATTCTAGTTCTGGTTGAGTTCTACCAATGGAGAGCCCCAACACAGAGCGAGAATGAAATGTGTGTTTATTTTCCTTGGCTCTCTCCCCTAAAGGTTTCTTGAGCTGGCTGTTTTCAAGCACAGCCATTGTTCTTGGGTCAATGCTCCTCTAATGGGTGCAAGCTGCACCAAAATAGTGCATGTGAAATTATATACTATTAGTTAAATCTGCATTTCCTAGTGTTATTTAATTTGCATTTCCAGTGAGGCTTAGCATTGTTTCATTCCTGTAGCTTTGTTCATTTTCTTCTATAGGATTATTCATCTTAGAGTTTCCCTATAATTTCGGAATTGTAATACATTACAATAGTTTCTTTTGGTCTGTGACTTGCCTCTTAACTTCATTTATCGTAAAGAAATTTAAGCTTAATGCAAAAAGTAAGAATTTTCAGTCCTCTATTATAACTTGCTTTTGATTATGTTTTACATGAAATTGTCTTTTCTTTTTTAAATTCAAGTGTTAAAGTTTCCTATGTTTTCCTCACAAACTGATAAAATTTAGTTTTGGACATTCAAGCTTTTAAACATTTATTCGTTCCACAAATATCTCTAATTCTGCAGAAACAGCAAAGAAGAAAATGAATACTGCCTCACCTGCTGTTTTTCTTATCACTCTTTTGATTTCATATAAAATTTTATTTGGTAAAACATGGTATTTTGCTTTATGCTAAAACATTGATGTCAATTTGAATATGTCAATTATCTGCCTTGTTTTCTTTGACTTTTAAAGTCTGTAACTTCACATTTATTTTTTATAACTATCAGCTAATAATAAACTTTGTCATGAAACTCTGAGAAAATTAAACTTTTGCCCATGTTTTATAAATTATAAACTATGCACATTTTCTAATTGATATTTAATATTAAATTTCCAATAGAATAACCTGTTAAAATATGCAGTAATACTAGTTTTCCATCATTCATGGAACAAATATTTATTGATCATCTTCTATCTGCCAATTTTGTATATGATAATATGTCTTCCTGGAGTCAAATTTGAGCCACATTATCAGTCAAGAGAAAGAAATAAATAACCATTTATTTTATGTTTTAAAATTATTACTAATGAATCATTTCTGTTTGTAGCAATCAAAATCCTCAGCAAAAATATGCAAATATCTATAGCATTATATTTGATTACCTTCTTGCTGTCAATTATCATCAAAAACCCATGGCTATAACCAGTATACCATCACTTTGAAGGCCATATGGTAAAATCAATCTAGTTTGAACTAGAAGATGCCTGAAATATCCAGATCATTGCTTTGTCATCCAGCTATTTGGGATACCATATTAATTGATTTATATTCTATAAATTCTATGGTAGGCACATGTCTTTAAGATTTAAAACATCAGCTGTCAAGTGGTCTACTTTGGTCATTGAGCCTTTGATGAGAAAGTACATAAAAATTAGCATGTTCACATTGTTGCCATGGTGACCATTGTGATAAAAAGAAATCTGGAGAAATACAGATCATAAGGTTGTATGTTTTTAAAGCACAAGTAATAAAACATATATTTATACTACAGATTTGTTCCCACTGGGGATTGACTTACAGTCCTTGTGTGTGACCAGATGTTTTCTATCACTCTCTTTTCGTAAAGTGCAAGCCTCCTACACCAGCAAGCAGCATTTCTGAATACTAGCCAGCATGCGTCTGCAGAGCACTTTAAAGTGATTGCATGTACATGAGACAAAATCTCTGAAATGCTGCTATGCATACATACTTAGCAAATTAATAGTGATTACTAGCTAACTGAATTTAAAAAAGGAAAAGTACTAGAATATAAGAAGAAATAACGTATCACCATACTGAATATCCATTGGTCAAAGTAGTTATAATTACAGTCGAGATGTTTGAGACTGCTGTTTTATTTTTATTGACAATTTCCTTTATTTGTATAATGTCTTCTGATTACTTGCTCCAGTCAACCATCCCTTATCTCCCCACATCTGGGCCAAGCTCTTCCTCGCTATCCTTGGACCAATCTATCCCTCTCTAACCTCTCAGTACCATCTGCACATTCATCATTTCACCTTTTGACCCATTTAGTTTAACTGGAGTTGCGTGTGTATTAGATTGGAAGCGGCCCTTGGAGGCTGGTGGGGTCACAGTGAATACACAAGTAAAAACAATGATTTCCTCCTCTCCCCTGAATTTATCAATTAAAAAATTGCCCCCTGAGCACCTCCCATATTGTACCTGTCAATGAGGTCATTGCTATGTGCAAACATTGCTGTGAGCCCATGACTGTGAAGTCTGTGTCTTGTCCAGAAGACAGCATTTTATGACATTTTCTCCTATTTCTGTCTTACATTCTTTCCAACCCTTCTTCTGCGGTGTTCCCTGAGTCACAGAGGGCTGGTTTAGAGGACCCTAAGAGAGACATACACAGATCTAATCTACATGGGTAGTAGAAAAAGACAAAATCTCCTGAGTAAGTTGGGAGCATGGGGATCTTGGGAGAAAATTGAAGGGGAAAGGAGAGGTGGGGTGGGGGGAGCAGAGAAAAAAAAGTAGAGCTCAATAAAAATCAATTTTAAAAAAGGTCTTAATTGGGACTTAGTATTCTTCCATCACTTATCCTCAGGCACTTGTCCAGCCATAGTTTTAAATGTATTATCAATTTTATAGAAAACAATAAAACATGTAAATATGTTATAAATAATAACTATTATGTAAATTCAAAACCTTATATGCTCATGCCCATGTTCAACCATTACTTTTAGCCTTAAGCAGGGCCACCTGTCTTGCTGGTGAACAGTGATAAATGCAGAGACTCATGGCTGGTAAACCAACAACCATGTTGCATAGCAAGCTGGGAGATACAACCCTACATGCACCCAGAGGAAGGAAAATCAAAAATATCAACAGCATTCAGCTTGCATAACCTACTAGAAAGATCACAAGATGAAAGGCACAATCTCTGTTCTCTGTGCTGACAGTCTGCCTGATCCTGCAAGCCAGACCTTTGCAAACTGCTAGAGTGGCGTGGTAATATCCTTGATGCGACTTTTCAGTCTGCTACAACACGGGAACTGGCATAATAATAATGATTCAAATATAAAAGGAGAGTATATGAATTGCAAATCCTCAGCAGTTGGCTTTTATATTCAGCTTGAACTAGTAGGGGAATTTGGAAAGGTGTAACTGGGGAACGGATGGTGCTAAAGGCCTTTTAGGTGATGCCTTTACGGAGTTAAAAAGAGAGCATGCACAGACATCACAGCAGATCTAAACTGAATTTATATGAATTCAACAGCAAGAAAATTAGTAATCTTGGAGATTTTGGAATGATGCAGGACCAAGGTCCTCCCACCAATCTAGGCTGAACAAGGTATCCCCCCAAAGAGAATGGACTCCAAAAAGCCAGGTCAAGCAATAGGAATAAATCCTGATCCCACTGTCAGTGGCCCCACAAACTGCGCCAGCCATACAACTGTTACCCACATTCAGAGGGCTTAGTTTGCTCCTATGCTGGTTCACCTACTGTCAGCTCAGTCAGCGAGTTCCCATTAGCTCAGGGAAGCTGTTTCAGTGGATATCCCCCCCCCCCCATGGTCTTGACCTCTTAGCTCATATTATTGCTCCTCAGCCGCTTCAACTGGACTTTGGGAGCTTAGCCTAATGCTTCACTGTGGATCTCTGCATTTGCTGCCATAGGTTGCTAGATAAAGTTTCTACGATGACAATTAATTAATCATCATTCTGATTACAGGGGAAGGCCTGTTCAGGCACCCACTCCACTACTGCTTAGGGTCTTATCTGGGATCATGCTTGTGGATTCCTGGGAATTTTCCTAGTGTCAGGTTTCTTGCTAGTACCATAATGACTCCCTCAATCAAGACATCTCTTTCCTTGCTCTTCCTCTCTATCCTTCCCCCATCTCAATCATCCTGTTTCATCATGTTCTCCTCCAAATTTTTCTTTCTTTCTTCTTCCTTCCTTTCTTCCCTCTTTCTTTTTTTATTTTTTTCAGGCCCTGTGTGGAAATTCAGGCCTCATACTGGAATGACAAGATGTATCAGGCCTTTTCTTTTAGGCCACTGACCAGATCCCCATCATTGTCCAGAGACTTTTTACTAGTTTTGAATGTACAGCCTAGCTTAGGCTCATGTCTGGCTAGCTCTTTTAACTTAGATTACCCTGTTTTCCTTTTCTACTTTTTGTCTTGGGGCTTATTACCCTTCTTACTTCTGTATATCTTACTTTCACTGCTTCTCTATGTCTGGCTGGCTTCTAGTCCCAGGCATTTTCCTTCAATCTCCTCCTCCTTCTCTTGATCTTCCTTGTTCTTCTGTCTTGAGCCCAGGTTTCTCTTCCTTTTTATTATTTCTCCCTTCCAGCCCTGCCTATCCTTTCTCTTGCCTATCCACTGGCCATTTAGCTCTTTATTAGAACAATAAGGTGCCTTAGGCAGGCAAGGTGAAACAAATGCAACATATTTTCACATAATTAAACAGACATCCTTACTATATCATTAAACAAATGCAGCATAAACAAAAGTAACACATATTGACACAATTAAAGTAATATTCTGCAGCATAAACAAATGTAACACATCTTTGCCTAGTTAAAATAAAGTTCTACAACAGGGAGGAGAGGAGAGGGGAGGGAAGGGGAGAGGAGGGAAGGGGAGAAGAGGATTTAAGTAAATGTGTGATCCAATTCCCCACTGCATTAAATAATTCCCCAATTCTGGTTGGAATGTGAGGCAAAAGGCTTGAATCTGTTTTTCCAACCTCTTTTCCTAATTCCTTCCATCTCTCAAAACACTAAACATGGATGTTTCAGGAAGTTCAGCATGATGCAATATTAACACACATTTTCTGTGCAATCTTATCCTTAAACCTAAGCTAACTATTTTGAAATTTGTTTGATAGAAGCAACAGCTAGCTCTTTTTTTTTCAATTAAAAACAACAGCAACAGCAGAAAACATGTATACCAGGGTGTCCTTAAACTCCCAGAGATCCCCATGCCTTTGCTTCCTGGTTGCTGGTGGACTGAAACAGTTAGAGATATTTGTGTTCCATATTACATCCATTACAAAAAGATAATAATTGCAAGTCATTGTTTTGTTAGTGTCATAAATACCTGTATAAAGAAACTTAGGGGAAGAAGGTTTTATTTTTGCCCAAAGTTTGAAGGGATATAAACCCCATGGGAGGTAATCAGTTGGGGCAGGTTACCCCTTGGATGCAGGTTACTCTTTGGTTACACTTCAACAGGAAGAGAGGGAAATCAATGCTTATTGCTCACCTGCCTGTTTCTTTTGCTGATCTTTATGAATATGAGCCCTAGTCCATGATCTACCCATTTTTACTGGGCCTTCTCTTCCCCATTAAGCTTCTCTGCCAATGCTCTCACAGAAAGATGCAGAGGTGTCTCCTAGGTGATGCTATACATGATCAACTTGACAGCCTATACATTTGCAATGTTTTTAAATGTGAAAAAGCTAGCTCTATCAGACTAGTGTATTTATCAACTGCAGATGTTGCTCATAATTCTCATCACTTGTGTCTTTTAGGTTGTTTACAAAAGAAATGTGACTATTTTTAATTTCCAACATGTATTTGACTAGAGGTCTAACTCAACCTATAAGAAACATCAATATCAAAAGTAAAGAAGTTAAATATTAGAGTTTCTATTTCTGTTTACTGTCAGTCTCATTCTAAAAGCTTTATTTTCATACTGTCTGTGGAATATTAACATGCTACAAGCACAATTGTAGTAGCTAAATAGATACATTTATGTTAAGAGTATCTGCTCAAATTTTACTTTTAATGTGAATGTGTGCTCAGAAACATTTAGGTACCACTGCACAAACCAACTTTTCAGATATATAAATGACCACTAGAATCAATACATCCATAATTTGATTTATCTGAATGGCAAAAAGTATCCATTCATATTGGGAAATTCTAGGGTCATGAAATACAGTCTGGACAAATCATTTGAGACTGGAGATAAATGACGCTGAAAACTAATCTGATTTTTAGATTACTTTTAGCAACCAAACAGAGATGTACCTGTCAAGAATTATACAGACTGACAATGCCAGGTAATGAATATGAGAATTCCCAAGTTATAGCTTGGTGCAGCTGGGAGAATATATGTGATTGCTTAATACTGCCTTCCCAGGGCCCTAAGCAGCGGCAGCCTTGGTGTTCTTGGTGTCCTTAATCCTGTTAATGCCTCAGATCCTTAAATAATAGTGGTAGCTGTGGTTTGGAAGACTGAGCAACAGGCATAGTTAATTAATTTTAAACCCCTGACCTTACTTTGTTTACATAAAAGCCACATAATACCTTATACTTTACAAATAAAAGAAATCAATAATCTTCCAATCTGATGCTGATTTCCACTGCATAGACCAAAACAATTTGACATCACCATGATTAATTTGATCTGTGTATAGAAAACAAATGCAAATTAAGATATTGTTTCTTTTTTATAATATGAGTTACCGAAGTAAATCATGGTGTATTCTAAGCCAGTTCTTCTATGTCTCAGCATGCCAGAGGCTATGGTACTATGCCCAAATACAACACAACATAAGACATGGACAGAATCCAGACAGGTGGCTTAGACAAGGTAGACAGAACATATGTGTGAATGTGATTTACTATTCCTGAGCTGTTCAGTGAGACATATGCATAGGGCCCTTGTTTATAGTTACCCTTATTTTAAGACCTCTGACTCCTGGAAGAGGACAAAAGAGTAATATACTCCTATTTTCTATATTTAACATCATTGCCAGCCTACACAGATATAGACAAGTCTATTATTCTTTGAAAACAAGAAGTAAAACCAACATCTTATAGATAGGATCCTAACTGCTCACAAAGAACTCTTTAAGTTCCTTTAAGTTACTCCTACCAACTTACCATATGGATAATTACATAACCACTTGGACTTTCAGTCTTATCAAAGGTGAAAAATAGTAACCATGAAAACCACCATGTTTGACCCAATAGAACACAACTGTGATAGGCTGCAGCACACTTAAATCACAGATGGCCCTGCCTGTACTAAGGGCTGACCCCAGCTCTGGTTCCTAAGACAAGTGCCCAGTGTCCACACAGAAACATAGTAAAGTGTTGCATAATGCATGCTTCCAGCTTGTAGTTCTGATTATTATTGGTTAACATCTGCTCCCTGTAACTGGAAGTTTCTCTCCAACCCACCACTTCCCTAATAACCACTCAGAGGCTTAATGCTGATTATAAATGTTTGGCTGATGGTTCAGGCTTATTACTAGCTAGCTCTCATATCTTAAATTAACTTATTTCTATTAATCTATGCATTGTCATATGGTTTATGGCTTACCAGTAGTGCTCTGGAATATTGCTCCTTGGGCAGCTGCTGGTGTCTCCCAGATGCCACCCTTCTTCCCCTGTATCTCTGCTTAGATTTCCTGCCTGGCTATCCTGCCTTGCCATATGCCAAAGCAACTTTATTTATCAACCAATGAGAGTAAAACATATTCACAGTGTACAGAAAGATATTCCACATCATTTTCCCTTTCTGTTTAATCAAAAAAGGGTTTTTAACTTTAACATAGTAAAATTAAATATAAAAATGGCTACCAAGTAATAAATACAGTTATAATATTTAGACTATTTGTATTTGACAAAAATTAAAGAAAACATTATATCACCTATCTTTGTGTGTCTATGTTTTATACATAATTTATCTTTTATCATAACTAAGAAAACTGTAACTATCTAGTCTTCAACACCATCAAAGACCCTAGAAGGATATAATATTAACTAAATAAGCAGGAAGAGCACTAGAGAAAACTTTTAAAACTCTAGAAATGACAGAAACATCTGACTGCCTGGACAGTCACCCTAAGTTTTTCTGTAAAGTTGGGGCATCTATCTTTAGCCTACAGGCCTGAAGTATCTGACAGACTTTTCTGTGAAGCAGGATATTCTGAAGGGCTGTCCTACCTTGTCTTGACAAAGGCCAGTAGTCACTTTCTTTTTTGTACTGATTGTTCAGTTTGGACAGCATACTGTCAGCAGGCAAGGGCACTTTTTTGCCCAGTTCTAACTTTTGCCACAAAGAAAGTAAACTCCATATGGAATATCTTTAATGCCAATCATCTTCTCCGAAGTAGATTGGTGCTGCCAGGAGCAAACATGTCTCATTTTTATAAAAAAAAAAAAAAAAAAAAGAGTACCTATGTTACTAAAACATCTTAAATGCCATTCTGTAGATCTCGGAAGTGTTTGAAGACTACCTGTATATCTAAAATATAATCTGTTTGACTTTGAAAGCATACCTAACATGACTACAAGTTGAAATATAGAGTGGATGACTAACTACTAACCTGAATTTCTTTATTATTCTGAGTAGTTTGTAATAATAGCTCTCAAGGACTAAAATTTGCAATACATTGTTAAATAAGATGTATAGGCATATTACTTGAACAAGATTAGAAATATATGTACAATATTTTCTAACAAAGATAACCTTAAATTTGCATAAACATACAAAAAAATCCAAGCCAATGTAAATTATTTAAAACTAGTTGTTACTTTTTGGTTTAAAATTAGATTCAATAATCTACCATTTTATCCTATAATATTATACCCCTCCTTTTCTTTTCAAAACAAGAATGCTGAATCTAACCTCCTTTCTTCATTTTTTTCCTAATCATTACTACTAACAACCTGCAACTGACTACCCTAAATGATGACAAATATCCATAACCCATTGAATGGACTAAAACTATCTACCTCACCTCTTGGTAGGTACGTTTTGCTGTCTGGGGACTATGGAATTCTTAGAGGGTCATGAAAAAATTTGGGTTAGTTTTCAAGTCCTGAGAGAGCTAGCTATATTATTCATTGTCCAGTCTCTGCATAATAGGATAATGTAGGACTTCTCTCATGTCCTGGCTAGAGTAGTCTTTGAAGCTGGACCATCTCAGCTAGTCACCTTATAATTGTCCTGAGCAGTTTTTAGTCCAAAGCAAACTTTGGGTGGTGTTTGTCAGCTTAGTAAAATTATAATAGTCCTGTTGAAATTATCATTGTGAAGCCTCATTATTCCTTTGGAGACTTCAAAGATCAATGTTAGGCATGGTCTTGGTTCACTTCAGAAAAGTTAAACATTTTAAATGTCATATGAACAGATCTCAAAGATGTTAAAGGATCAATATTTGTTATGTACATCCCAAGTACAGAAACTTAATTCCTAGTTACCTGATAGAGACTCAAACCCAAAATCATGTACAGGAAGCTAGATGAAGCCATTTTTTTCTAGAGTTAGTAATCTATATGACCATTAATATCACAACAAAAAGTTTAATATACACATATGTGTATATTAATTATATAAATTTTGAAATATTTATGCCTTATGAAAAAGTTTTAAAGAGTCAAAATAAAGTCAAAGAATTATGCAATAGAAATAATAGAATAGTCCCTATTTTTTGGTTTTTCTTCCATATCATATCAGGTGGCTCTTCTGACATGAGATAGGATTTTGGAATATATTTTAATAAGCATACTTGGTTTCAGGGAAGGAGAGAGCCACACTCCAAATCCAAAGCCAGTTTTAATTTTTAATTCAACTGGTACTAAAAAGAAAAAAAAAAACACCATTTGCAATACATGTCTACAGAGAACAGCAGAAACAAACATTTGGGAAGATTTATAAAATTTTATCTGAAAGATAAAAACAAAACATGGTTATAACCCCAATTTTAGGGAGGTTTCCTTTTGGCAAGGTATATCTGATCAAATGAAAAGCATTTGTTTATCTTACAAGTTATATTTTATAAATATTGAATAGCCATGCTATTTGACGAACTCTCCCCTCTTTTAATCAAGAGGTCTCTCTTGTTCAAATCAAATATTTATCAATTTTGATAGTACCCATAGCTTTTCTTCTCCACAAATAACATAAAATATCTTGGGGATACACTAACCAAATAAGTGAGAGACCTGTTTGATGAGAACTTTAAGTCTTTAAAGAAAGAAATTGAAGAAGATATCAGAAGATGGAAACTATTCATTTTTTATGACTATAACCTTGTTCTTTTCTTAAGCCTATGCACATTTTTCAAATATACTGTGACCCACTTAGAGGACTTTTAGAAGCCATTTAGAGGTCTGAATCTCTTTTATTGTATTCTTTAACCCTTTGTCTGTCTGTATGAGCAAAAGCTACCTCTGGCACACAGCATGCAGCTGATTAGCATCTCTGTATTGAGGCCTGTGTGAGACTGCAGAAATATACCACACACCACACAGCTTATCTTATGGTGGCTGGAGGCTGGTAGCAGCTCCATCTTGCAGGTAACTGTGGGGAGACAAATATCTGTGCTGCTGCTGGCATGAGACTGTGAGACTAGGAAGCCCAATGTAGCTCCGTTTCTGTGCAGTAGAACCATTTTCACTTTTCTCAGGTCTTATGTCGGGCAACAGATTATACACGATCTTACTTAATCTTAATAATAAAAACCTGGAGTCAGATATGGGGTAAAAGCTGAAATATCAGCGGAGTAAGGGACAAGACACACTCTTACTTCTCTGACTTCTGAGACTAAAAGGGCTGAGTTCCTGTCTCCACCCAGTCTTATCACTTCCTATCTATCTGTACAGACCTCCTGAAGTCTATGGCTAACTAGTGCCTAGCTCCACCTCCTGATACCACCAGACAAGCTTTATTTATCAGAACACAAACAAAATATCAAAACAGTTCTCTGTGTGGGGTTCTGCTAGTATTGGTTATCATGTGTTCCCTGTTTAGAGTTCTGTTCAGTAATGGTTATCATGTGCTCCTTGCTTGGAGTTCTAATTTTAAAAATGACTGGGGTTTGTAGAGTTTAGACTTCGAAGAAGGAATTTTTCCCATGAGAAGAAATTTTTCATTTTGACAAACTCACTTTTGAGTATGCAAACAATAAAAGTTATGTTGCCTGTTAATTACTTATTGGCAAACAATTTGAACTTATTGTATTAATAAACTTATAGTTCCATGCAAAATCATGTTTTAAAGAGAATTTTTCTGAATGATCAATATCAAAGCTAGACATTCCTACATCATAGTGATTAATTAGTGTCAAGAAACAATCATGAACAGAATAATTATTTATGGTATATATTCATGAACAGAATCAATTTCTTAACTGATTCTCCTTAATTTCACAGATGATTTTCTGAAAACAAGATTATTTCAAGATGTTCTTATTAATTTTTAATAAATTCACTGCAATCTTTTTCACATTATATTTTTATAATATATATTATAAATAGCCAATGTGCTTTAGTCATTAGAATATGAAATTTTTAACTAAGAAAATACTCTACCAACAGTTTTATGGGTCTTCTAAGCTCAGAGAAAACTGACCTGGATGAGGATGAAGAAGATTATTAGGCCTGCTTCATTATTCAACTACATAAACATTTTTTACCTAATACTTTCAAATCTATGGTCCTTTCTGCATTTCCTTTTCACAGAGTACTTGTTTAAAGTATATGCTTTGGTGTGTATGCATATGTGTATTGTGTTTATACATGTATAAAACCAAATATGTGCATGCATGTTTCCATGTATGTTTGTACACATATAGTTGTACATACATATGTGCATGTATACATGCTTGTGGAGGACAGCGGTTGACATGAGGCATCTTTCTATAAACTGAATCAGAATATCTTGATGAGCCTATAGTTAGCCCATTTGGGCTATACTTCTATCTGGCCAAGTGTGCTCAGAGATCTCTTTTCTGCCTTCAAAGCACTGGGGTTGCAGGTATCTGCTGCAGCTCTTATGTGGGTGCTGTTGATCTGAACTCTAGTCCTCTCTAGTACAGAAAGAATTCTATCCACTGCTATGCCCCCAGCTACAGAATAATTTTAAAAGAAAAAGATCATCAAATGAATGCTTTTATTTTATTTCCCTTTTTTTTTTTTTGCTTTTGTGTTTCTTGGCTTAAAACAATTGCACAATATAGTTAGATCCTATTCTTTGTCCTCATCCTACTTCTCATGGGCCATACCCACCTCCATACCCATCCCAATTTGACATTCCTTCTCTCTTATACTTTCAACTAAAACCAGAAATCTAAAGCAAAAAAAGGACCTAAACACATAAGACATACCAAACCAAACAGAAATAAAATATACACAAAACAGATGATGTTCCTTTTGTGCTGGCCAACTATTCATGGACACGGGGCCTGTCCCACAGTGTTGCTGATATAATCAGTGTCACTCCACCAGAGAAAAATGATTTTTGTCCTCCAACCATTTGCAAATATCTTCTTGGTTAGGGGTGTGCCCGTTTCTCCATACTGGGATTTTGTTTGGTTTAAATTGTGCAGAGTTCTACATGCTGTCACAATTTCTATGAGTTTTCTTGTTATAAGTCCTGTTGTGTCTGGAATACACTGTTTCCTTGGAGTCCTCTGATGCCTCATCTTGCATATAGATACCCAAGCCTTGAGGTGAGGGGTTTAATAAAAACATCATATTTAGGGCTGAGTGCCCAAGCACCTTTCACTTTCTGCACATTGTCCAGTTGTGAGTCTATGTTAATTCCCATCTACTGCAAGAAGATGTTTTTTGGATAAGAGTTGATTTGTGGGCACAGCAATATGTCATTAGGAGTAATTTTCTTGATGGCAGATCACTGTTGCAGGTCTCAGAGTTTGTACATCAGTGATACTTATGATTACTCTTCTTCTTTGGTGTTGTTCAATATACCTTCCAGCTCCAAGAATGCTGGCCAGTAGGGGTGAAACTTCTAGTTGGCACCAGATTGATTTTGAATATCATGTCATAAGAATTATGGATTTACCATGAGTTTGTGGAGGGTAATTGACAGGGTTGACAATAGCTTATGTGTTTGGGTTGTCTATTTAACACACTTAAGCTAATGACTCAACAAGAGGTGACCCATACTTGATAATGAGTGTTTTACCTGGCATCATACTATGTCTAGGGGCATTGTCTCCTCTACCATATAAAAATTTCAAATAAGTTCCTTTTACATATGTATATATTTTAGGAAACAAAAAGGTGGCTCTCTGAGAAAATCAGTAAGACTGACAAAACTTTAACCAAACTAACCAAAAGAAAGAGGGTTTACAAATTAATAAAATTTGATATGAAAAAGAGACATTACATAAAAACCAAAGAAATTCAGAGAATCATAAGGTTACATTTTAAATATATATATTTCACCAAATTGGAGAACCTAAAAGAAATGAATGAACATCTTGATATATATGATATACTACAGTTAAACCAAAATGAAATAAACAATTTAAAAAGGCCCATAACCCCTAATGAAATGTAGGCAGTAATTAAAAAATCTCTCCACCAAAAATATCCCAGAGCTAGCTGGATTCAGTATAGATTTCTACTAGGCTTTCAAAATATAATTAACTTCAATATTTCTCAAATCATTCCATAAAATAGAAATTTAAGTGTAACTGGAGGTTTCTCTACCACCCACTATTTCCTGAATAACCACTCTGAGGTTTAATATTAATTACAAACTGTTTGGCCTATTAGCTCAGGCCTATTGTTGGCTAGTTCTTACATCTTAAATTAATCAATTTTTATTAGTCTATATATTACCATGAGGCTTGTGGCTTGTTACCTTACATCTTGCTTCTCCAGAAGCTGCTGGCATCTCCCTGACTCTGCCACCTTTCTCCCTGTATCTGTTTGGATTTCCCACCTGTTTGGACTCAGCCCTGCCATTGGTCAAAGAAGCTTCTTTATTATTAATGGTAATAAAACATATTTACAACATACAGAAGGGCATCCCACATTACTTAAGGAACATTTCCAAAATCCTACTATGGAGCCTGAAAGACCTATAGTCATTTTCAAGAACATTCCATTTCACTTAAAAACAAAAATATTTACTAAATCATGTTTCAAAACCTCCACTGAAATAATATTTCTACAAAGAAAGATATCAAAACTAAAATGACAAGAGGTAAAAAATTAAGACTCATTTGTCATTTCAGTATATATCCCTTAGCATGCTTTATTTTCAGCAGTTTGAATTTCCTAAAACAGTCAAAAGGAAACCACTGTAGTAGTGCATTTAGTGAATAGTTTAAATAATTTTTTTCAAGTAATTTTGGAGAATATATAAAATATTATAAATTTTCAAGCAACTACTGAAAAATTATTAATTTTTACAAGAGAATGTATAAAAACTTCATATTATTGTGGAACATTAACAATAACATAAGCACTAGTTTTTTTAAAGTTAAAACACCAAAAATAATCATCTTTGTTATTTGAAAGAGAAACTGAAATTGTGTGCTGTTGTGTAGATGATTATCTAATATTTATTGATTTCATCTCAAAAATTGTGTTTTTCACAATTTGTGTAATGCATAAATTATAAGAATGATACATATTGCTCCAACTGTATTATGCAGCTGTATAATGTGTAGTTATATAAAATACAAGGCACTGAGAAGATACTGACAGCTTCTATTGCCTTTGGTGGATCACCACTTTGTACAATATAAATTATGTATTTTCCAAAACCAATTCCAAGTACATTGAATTATGAACATGTTTAATTTAATACTACACTGAATTTCTATTAACCTGCCACATTCACTATGAACAGTTTTATCACTATGACATTGATACACTAAGATTCATAATTTGGATAATTGATAAAAATGAATTTTATTTTCAGTCATTTAATTGAATATGCATCTGCATATACAGCAGTGGTTTGCAATCCATGTGGCAAACCACTGTCTCTAAAAACATTTACATTACAGTAAGTAGCAAAATTACAGTTATGAAGTAGCAACAAAAATAATTTTATGGCTGGGGATCACCACAGCATGAGGAACTGTACTTAAAGGTTGCAACATTAGGAAAGTTGAGAATCACTGAAGTACAGCAATATTGTTTTCCACTGGACTTAGTAAACTTTAAAAATCTTTACTTTTGATAAATAAGAACTGGTGTGGAAGTTTAAAATTACCAAAATTATTGAATCTTTTATTTGAATTATGAGATGCTACTTAGTAACACTGACATCATTTCTTAAAACCAGTCTTCAACTGAAAGAGCCGATACTGCAATAGTTATTTTATTTTTTTAAGTATTTACAAATCTTGCACTTAAAATTATAAAGAATTAACAACCAAAAGAACCAGCTATTTTCTCTGCAAAGTTCTGTTTACAATAGACAGTTGCATCTGAGAAATAAAATTGCAGAGCAACTTTCTTCGAATACCTCCCCAAAACTGCAGGCTGGTACTCACCTCTTCTGGCTTCCTGAGATTATACTTTGGTGGCCAGAACTGTTACTAAGCAAACGTCAATAAACAATTTATATACTATCATTTGCTTTTTTTTTTATCATTTGCTTTCTTAGAAAGACAAAATTCACTACCTCTTTTTGTCATCCTTAGATTTTTATTGTTAACATGGAAAGACGGAAGTATTATCAAGCTGTCACGTTTGTTTTCATAGCTTCTCGTACCCCTGGCCTTCTTGAAGTTTCCCTTTCTCTTCCCAGTAGCCTCCCTTCTGTTTGCATGACACATAATTTTATCCCACTTTTCTCCTGGTTGAGATTATTTTCCTTCATGAGCTGCACAGGAATGAGAGATTTGAAAATAGAAAGAGGATTTATTGGAAAGGGTTTCAGTGGGAGATGAGAGGGACGGGACAAGAGAGGAAATGGGGGTGGAAATGGCTAAAATTCATGATATAAATGTGTGAAACCCTCAATCAACAAAAAATATGTATCTTGTTTCTCCCCCATAGTTCCCTTTCTAGTGTTATGACCTACTCTTGATGCAAAGAGAGGGGGGAGAGAGAGAGGGAGAGAGAGAGGGAGAGAGAGAGGGCGAAAGAGAGAGAGAAGAAGGAGAAGAAGAAAAAGAGGTGAGGGAAAGAGTGAGGAGGGGAGAGAGGGAAGGAGGCAGAGAGGGAGGGAAGTTCTAGGATATGAATGCTTGAAATATGTCTTTCTGAGCTTTGTAGTAAGAGGAAGAGCCGGCTGTGTCCTGCCGCCCGACTAGCTTAACCTCCAAAATAATCTCACAGAAACTGTATTCATTTAAAATCATCCTTAGATTTTATTGTTAACATGCAAAGACAGAAGTATTATCATTATCTCTAGCCTCTTATTGGATAACTCTCACATCTTGATTAACCCATTTCCATTAATGTGTATTGCCAATTGACTGTGGCTTACCAGCATGAGTCTAATCAGGGTCCATCTCGGGCAGGAGAATCATGGCATCTGCCACACTTCCCTTCTTCCCAGCATCCTGTTCTGTCTACTCTGCCCACCTAAGGGCTGCCCTATCAAAAGGCCAAGGTAGTCTCTTTATTCAACCAATGAAAGCAAAACACAAACAACAGAACCTCCTACACCAAGCTTAACTTACTTTAAATATTTCCAGTCTAGTCAGTTTACTGCAAATGCCATGGTTTCATTTCTCTTCCCTGCTAAATAAAATCCCATTGTTTATATTCCATTACTATCTACACCACATTATATTTATGTATTCATCCATTCAAGGATATGTAAAAGGGGATACTTTTAAATGTTGTGTATAATGCAACAATGAAAACTAATGTTGAAAAATCTCTGCGGTGGGACTTACAGCCCATTGATATTTATCCAATATAACCAGAACTAATGTAGCTAGATCATACAATAGCAGTATATTTAAGATTTCTTTCCTTGCTTATTTGTTTATAATGGAATTTTTGTTTGTTGGTTTGTTTGTATGTTTGTTTGTTTTTGAGACAGGGTTTCTCTGTGGTTTTGGAGCCTGTCCTGGAACTAGCTCTTCTAGAACAGGCTGGTCTCGAACTCACAGAGATCCGCCTGCCTCTGCCTCCCGAGTGCTGGGATTAAAGGCGTGCGCCACCACCGCCCGGCTATAATGGATTTTTTTATATACCCTAGGACATACTGGAACCTGCTCTGTAGACCACTCTGAAATTAAATGTAAGGTAATCCCCCTGCCTCAGCCACCTGTGTACTGGGATTTTAGCTGCTGTATGTCACCAGGTAAAGCTTATTCTTTTGAGAAATCTCCACACTTGTTTCCATGGTGGCTATATCAGATTGCACTTCAATAAGAAATGAGTATAGTATCTTCTCTCATATCTTTACCAGATTTGGTGCCACCTTTTTAAAAATAAAGGCTAAATTTTTATACTATATATACTCTTAGTGGTAGTGCTGGGGATCAAACACATGGCCTCAAACATATGAAATACATATTCTGCCACTGAACTACATCCCCAACTCAGTAAATTTTATTTTTTCTGGTTAATAGACTTAGGTAATTTTTGTTTTGCTCTTACTATGAAGCTGTTTAATTTCGTATAATCCCAATAATCAACTCAAACTTATTTCCTGTAATATTGGTAGTCTTTTCAGAGAGAACTTGCCAATGATTGTACCTTCTTTTTAAAAAGAATTTACTTGTCTTATGTTTTAGACCCTTAAAGAAATGATTAAGAAAGATACTTAAAGAAATGCTCAACAGAAAATTGCAAATCAAAACAACTCTTTTTTGATGAACAAATAAAAAATTTTTTGTCAATGCCTTTTGTCTATTGAAATAATGTTATAACTTTTGTTCTTTAAGAATACTGATAAAATTAATATATTTAAAAAAAATCACTCTTGCTGATCCATCCCAGAGACCTTTTTGTGATGATCAGAACGTGTCTTGTGCCTGATTTTCTGCTTTTGGGTTACTTTGATATGGAGGGTTGTAAGTTTGTTTATACTTCTTCCCTCTAAAGGCAGATAACATCAATTTTAACTTTTGTTTTTATATCTGTAGAACTTGGCAGATAATTCAGGATCAGACTTAATTCAGCTACAGACTTACAGTCTTCGATTGAAAGCTGAAAATTTTACCTAACATGATGTTTTCAAATTTTCTGCAAAAGAGATTCTATACCCTTTCTGATTATATTGTTCAGGACTTGCAAACCACCACAAGACACTGACTTTCTTCCTAGCATATACACGTGTATTTTGAGCATTCCCAGGTAGCCTTTTGGGTTGATTGCCCCCTCTTTCCTTTCCAACAAACCCGGCAGTATGCATGTCATTATGAGTGTGTTTTTGTTTATAAAGCCTTGCATTTAGATCATCAAATGCACAGTTTACCAAAAAGCATGGCATCTGCCAGGTTCAAATGAGTGTAGCATATCAAAACATTGTATTGAGCAAGATTGCAAAGCTTTGGAGACACGGACATCATTTTCAAGTAAATCTGAGTAGAATATTTAATAATTGTGTTTTGTTTTGTTTCTCTCTTCTACATCATCATTATTATTTTTACATGAGGTTTTGTGTTGTTTTTAATTCAAAGGTTTTCATACAATATACATTTGAGCATATTCCCCACTCTTTACTTCCCTACCCACCCACTTTTTAATGGAACTCACAGACAGATTAATATGGATGATCTTCAATATATAATTTTTGAAAGGTTTATTGACTGTTATGTGTGTGAGCATTTTGCCTGTTTGTATATTTGTGTATAGGTGTATTACCACATGCATGCCTAGTGCCATTGATAGTCAGCTGAGGTGTTGGGTCCCACAAAAACCACAGCTGATGGCTATGGTCATTCCTGTTGTGCTGGGAATCTAGTCTAGATTCTCTGCAAGAGCAGAATTGCTATTACCACTGCACCATCTTACTATGTGTGTGTATGTGTGTGTGTGTATTAAGTTCCATTAGGATTAAAATATTAAGCATTATTTAGCTACCTTATTCAAGTTTTGAATTTTGTCCTTGTCCCCCAAGAGTAATGATAAGCTGAGTAGTAATTTCTCTATGGGCTGAGCAGCAGCAGGGAGCTGCAACCACTAGTCAGTCAGATTACCTTAAAAATAAATACCTGATATTATAAGGTGTCCTGGCTACTTTTATGTCAACTTGACACAAGCTAAGGTCATTTGAGAGTAGAGAATCTCAGTTAAAGTCGGGATGTATTATATAAGAGAAGAATCTATTTTCATTTTAAGAAAAATAGAAATATCAATCTAAAGAAAAAAATCAACTCCATAAAACAGTATAGCCTGTATTATGAGTTCCCAGCTTCTTCTTCATTCTTGGCGATATTTCGCAGTCTTATGCAGCCCTCCAGGACTGGCTGTCAGTCTGACAGACTCACATCTATCATCCCTTCTATATATCACTCACAAAAAGGAAATGTTCTGCATGATTGGCTCTGCCATCTTTAACATAGAAGTGCTCCCATATTTCCACAGAATAGTTTCTGGATCAAAAAAAAAAGTAAAAAAGAGAAGAAAAAAGAAAAGAAAAGGAAAGAAATAAAATGTTTCCATAAGATCAGTCTGCAGGGAAGCCTGTAGGACATTTTCTTAGTGACTGAGTCCATTGTGGGTGGTGCTTTCCCTAGGCTGGTGATCCTGGGTTCTATAAGAAAGCAGTGTAAGCAAGCCATAGGGAGCAAGCCAATATGTCTCCAAATTCCTGCCCTGTTTGAGTTTCTTTCTTGACTTTTTTTGATGATGACAGTGACGTGGAAGGGTGAACAAATAAAGCCTTTCCTTCCCAACTTTTCTTTGGTCATGGTATTTCACTGCAGCAATAGTAACCCGAAGGCAATAAGGTATTCCCTTTTGATAAGCTGTGATGTTCAGAGGTTTGCGAGTACGAAATGCATTGTTTACTAGGGGAATTTTCAATTCATGATGAAAGTTAGATAAATTCTATCCATGGTAAAGCTCTACAGTTAAATAAATCACAACTAGAATTATTCCCAAGACCTTCAAAAACTTAAAACACATGTCACTTCTTTGACTTGACTTTGCTTAAGTCCAAAAATAATACTTTCCTGGGGAAATTACCTCTCAAGGAAGAGGCGGTTTTGTTTGTTTGTGTTTTTAATTTTATAGGGAAGGATAGATGGTATAAAAGATAAATACAGGTCTGTCAACACCACAGGAAGGCAGAAGATAGTGATTATTTATCATAATGTGGTATAGTGTAGAGGGAATAATGTTCAGTTGAAATTCAGACAAATTACTCAACACCTTTGAGACTTGTTTTCCTTTTCAGTGAGCTACATTAATATCTCTCCTACTTATAGAGTGATGTATAACTGTAAGGAATCTTGAGTGATTTCATATCAACATCATCAACATTTCAAAGAAGAAACAAAGGAATGAAAAAAATGCAGGCTGGGTAAACAGCTACATGGGTATCTCTCTGAACTAAAAAGAACAGGAGGGTTTGATGTGCAAAAATGAGGACCTGAGCTCACATATCCAGAACCCACGTAACAGCTGGATGTAGTCATGTATCAATCTGTAATAACAAGACTGGTGGTCAAGTCTGGGTAGTCCTTGGAAGCTTGCAGATCTAGTAGCCTGCCCGGATAACATGAGAGGTGAAAACTGTCATCCTAGGAACTTCGTACGTTTGCATTCACACACCAGAATATACATGCATGTCATTCACATACAAATATAACAGAGGTAAAGAAAAAAGAGTAAAGAATATAAGACCAGTGTCAAATTAAATGCATTAATACCTGAGTCACAACTAAAAAGTACTCTAGACAAACCACACAACTAGATGTTCCTGCACTGAAGGATTGTATTTTATTTGGGAGTTTATTTTACCTAGCATATGACATTAGACTCTTTTGGTTTTAGTTTTTTTGGGGGCAAAGGTAGTAATTTCTTCTCCCATCACCAAGGAACTAACATATCCAACATGTCCAACTGGACAACTTTAAAAAAAAAACAGGCTGTCTGGGCTGGATAACCTATATTATTTAAACAAAACTGAACCTTTCTCTCCCTGAAAACTAATTAGATGGTGGCAGCAAAGATTCGGATCTGTGTCAAAGGTAAAGAAGAAGAGTAAGCCTTTGGGCTTGGTGTGGCACTGAATTTAAGAAAGGAAAGAAAGCCACACTGCCAAGGACATCCAAGTTACCCACATCTGTGCTTTCAAACAGAAGTTAAGAGCTGGAGCCCTGGATTAATGAATGACGTATGCCATGCCCATTAGCCCAAGAGTCATTAGAGTTTCAGGTAAAGCACTCTATTGTTTCCCCTGCATAAATGTTTGTGTGTCTGTTTAACTTGAATACGTCTGAAGAACTGACAAAGGTTACATGAGCTAAAATTCAGAACCCTGGAATCAGAGAATCAAAAGACTGAAAGAAAAATAAGCAAAGAGTTGTTTGTCTTTTTTTCCCATTGGAGAGGATGGGCTGACTCTAAGACATAATTTTAACAATACATTCCTATTTACTATATTTCCTGTATCCCTTTCATATATTGTTCTACATTATACAGTGTATGTATATATATATATATATATATATATATATATATATATATATATATATATATATATTCTCCCTGGTTAGCCTAGCCATCATGATGGCCTAGAGAAACATGATAATATGGTATAACAACAGGTCTCTCTTCTCAAAGATCAGCCCGTTGCCACTTCCCACTTTCCACCCATGGTGTAAATTCCATATTTTGTGGACATTTCGGTCCAGCAAGGGGGTACAGAAGAAAAGAGATTATTGGGCAATTCACAAAAAGATTTTTCTTTGATACATCCTCAAAGAGTTGAAGCTTTAGAAGAACCTTGTTAAATAACTCTACCAGTGACCCTTTTAGGACATCTATAAAGAGAAGAGGAAGAATATTATACATTAGTATGGAAGGATATTTAGTGGAGAGGAAGAGAAACCAAACAACTTGATTGGCCACTTGGTTCTCACATATGGTACCACTTTGGTCTTGGAAACTTCCCAAAGGATAACAGAAATGAGTTCATCTTTTAAATTGAGGCTTGACCAACCAATATCAATGCTTGACTCCAAATCCAGCACAAAGTCTTAAGTGTGAAATAGACATTCTCTTCTATTTATCCAATCATGGAGTCAGCAAGAGATTAGCACCACAGAGCAAAATTAACTCAACTGTATTGATTTTGAATTTTGCTGAGCAACAGATTACCTCCAAAAGACAGTAGTCTTACATGGTAACCACTTGTTTCTTCAGGATTTTAGATAAGCAATTTGGAACTGACTCATCTGGGAGGTTCTCATCCTACTTTTGCCATGAGTCATGCCATTGGGACAGCAATTAAATGTGGTCTCAATGACCTTATTCAATATGTGTTGCTGTATATGGCTAAACATTTGAAGTCTCCTCTACATGATCCCTCTTCCATGTTTTTTTTTTTCTGAATCTTTCACACGGCAGCATTTATTCCAAGAGGGCAAGGAGGAGGTGGAGTAATTCAAGGTCTGCTTTCATCAGAACCTCAGAACACATATAATGTCAATTGCTCCCATCTGTCACAAGTTTGTTTAAAATAGTCGCTATCTTACATCCATTAATCAGGCTGATATAAGTTATTTGGAACTTAGCTGCTCCCTATCCCACGTGGTCTGTACATACTTCCCATTACTATATAAGCTAAGATAGATAAGACAGAGTCTGTGTCTGGCTCCTCATCCTACATCTCAGAAATGAAATCTACTCATAGCGCCTGACTGTGATGAATCCTCATATTAATTCACTTTTCTATTTTGTGTAATAGAGCACATCCCAAACATCCTCTGGAAATCCTAGAGATGTGTAAGTAGCTTATAAAATGTATAGGTAGTTCAAAAGGTTATGAATGATTTTCTTTTTGGTGTATTTCTTTGTGTTTCCACATTAACTCAATAGAGTGTTCTTTTTATTTGTATAAATAGCACACAAGGACTTCTGCTCCAATTAGAAATCAGGCTTCTGAGGAATGAGCTTCTAGTTTGCTTATTATTCCATTTTAGGAAAAGAGAAACATAGATTGCATAGTGTTCAGACGATTTCGGGAATAACATATGATCTGTTTTTTCTTTTCTGATAAATAGTTCATAGTGGTACTTTTTTTTTTTTTTTTTTTGGTTTTTCGAGACAGGGTTT
>NC_022015.1:63751579-63757330 GCF_000317375.1 Microtus ochrogaster | reverse complement strand
TGTAGACCAGGCTGGTCTCGAACTCACAGAGATCCGCCTGCCTCTGCCTCCCGAGTGCTGGGATTAAAGGCGTGCGCCACCATCGCCCGGCCCATAGTGGTACTTTTTAAAATAACTGCAATCACTAGGAACTTCTTTGTGTCTCTTCTGAAATTGCTGTTTTAAATTATTTAAGCAAAAGTGATAAGATACTTGCTTCACACATTTCCCTTGTATTGACTTGTGCAAATGATGCATTTAGCTAGTTTCCTTTGGGACCCAGATTTAGAAATCTTACCACTCTGAATAAGGACTTGAAAGCTATTTTCTTCTAGTTGGACATCTTATTTCATCAAAGAAGAAATATTTGTAGAACTATTTTATTAGCTCTTTAAGAAGTGCATTTATGAGTAGTGTAATTTTCTTGTGATGTTTCTGTTCTTTGCTCATGAAAGGCAATTATAGCTGTGATGTTTTTCTGAGTGTCCTGGCATCAAGCTGCCAGGTAAATACGATCAAAGACTATCTATACAATCTACCAGTGGAACCAAACCTGCAATTTTGCAAAACAGCTCAAAGCTGTGTGAACTTTGCCTTCCAAATAGTAGAGATAATGGATCCGAAGGAACAGAGCATATGATACAGAGCAGAAGATAAAAGATGTTTCTGGATAAAAAAGATGGATCCTATTCCTTTAGGACTCTCTGGTCTCAAATTCATCTTTATCCCTATGTTTGTGCTTTCTTAAATTTGGTCTTTAAGATAAAACCTCTGATTGGAGACTTGACAGCTTTTTCTAACAGCTAATTGGTAACTATAATCTAGTCCACATAGGGTCTTTGTCTCTTGCTTCTATTCCAACAGTGCTTATTATCTCCAAAATCTCAAACTTCACTCCTGGTTCTCATATGTACACATTTTAATTTTAACATTGTAACTGTCTCCTTCAGAAACATCTCTAGATTTCTGGGATGTATTTTCTCCGTTAGCTCTGCACACCCACTTTCTCTCTGTCACCCCTGCAATCCTTACCTTTTCTAACCTTAGCCTCTTCTATTGTCTCACTCTTTCTCGTGACACTAAAAGCCCTAACTTTCCAATTTTCTCTCTAGTCTCTCTCCAATGATTTACTTAGATTGGAATAACCCTATGCTTATAACTTTCACTTAGAAGTGTAATAGGCACCCCAAACATGACATGACCATAACAGAGTTATAAACTTTGACTCCTACCTTCTCTCTGCACTGTCTCCAGTTCAGAGTTGTGTCAACACCCTAACAGTTGACTCAAGTCAAAAGTACAGATATTTGTTTGTTTAACCCTACTCTAAATTAATACACAAACTCCGCCCTGCCTTTACATCAGCTGTGGATTCACAATCCACCTGATCTTTCTATCTCAGCCACTTTTCTCCTATTCCAAAATATTCCTATTCATTCCCTGAACAACTGTGTTTGTCTCCTTACTTTGATGCATGGTTAAATTTCTGTTGTTATTTGTATTTTAAATTATTACTAGTGATTACTTTGTTACATTTTACCTTTAGTTTTAATTGTATCTTTTACTTTTTAATGATCATAAATTCTTTTCTCATATAATATATTCCAATTAAAGTTTTCTCTCCCTCTACTCCTCACCACCTCTCTTCCCAATCAGTTTCACTTTCTGTTTCCTTTCTGTGTTGCATTAGAAAGGAAAATAAAATAGACTTCTAAGAGATAACAAGAAACAAAATATAATAGGATAAATAAAAAAACCATCACATCAAAGTTGGGCAAGGCAAACCAAGAGAAAGCACAAGAATCAGATATCCACTTGTTCACACACTCTCAAGTTCCATAAAACATACTAAACCAAAAGGTATAAGACACTAGCAGAGGACTTGGTTGCAGAGGACAGCTGTGTTTTGGCCCTGTGCTTGCTGCTTTAGTCTCTGTGAGTTCATGTAAGTTTGTTCAGTTGATTTAAAGGGGCTTGTTCTTGTGATGTTCTCAATCTGCTCTGGGACTTGCACTTTCTGCCTCCTCTTCTGTGAGGTTCCTTGAGCTCCAAGAGATTTGGTGGAGACATCCCATTTAATGCTGTGTGTTCCAAGGTCTCTCTCCTCTCTCTCTCTCTCTCTCTCTCTCTCTCTCTCTCTCTCTCTCTCTCTCTCTCTCTCTCTCTCCAAGTATGTCTGTGGGTCTCTGTTCTCTGTGTCTGCTCCCATCTGATGCAGGAGGAAGCTTCTCTAATGACTGAAAAAGGCACTGATCTCTGAGTATGCCAGACTATCAGTGGAAGGCCATTTTATCATCAGTACTTTTTTTAAAGACTGCTTTTATTTTTAGTTGTGAAGCTAGTCTTTAACAACTGATCCATCTCTTCAGCCCTTTTATTTTTATTTATTTTTTAAAATATTATTTATTTAGTTAGTTATTATGTATACATAATGTTCTGTCTGCATGTGTGTTTGCAGGTAAGAAGAGAGCACCAGATCTCATTACAAATGGTTGTGAGCCACCCTTTAGTTGCTGGGAATTGAACTCAGGACATCTGGAAGAGCAATCAGTGCTCTTAACCTTTACATCATCAGTCTGTAGGGACCAGGACCTATCCCTAGTTCTTGCACTGGCTTTTTGTAACCCATTCTCATTGGAGGGATACCATGCTTAGCGTAGATATAGGGGAGAGGGCCTTGATCCTGCCTCACAGAGATGTACCAGACTTTGTTGACTCCCCAGTGGGAAGCTTTACCCCTTCTGAGGAGTGGATGGGGGTGAGGTGGGCGGAAGATGAGTAAAGCAGAAGGAGGAGAGGGAGAGCAACTGGGATTGATATATATATATATATATATATATATATATATATATATATATATATATGATTGTTTAATTAAATCAATAAAATTTTAAAAAAAATACCAGTTGTGTTTGGTTTTACCTTAGGTCTCTGGTCTATCCAGTCTCTGGTTCTCTGGTTTTTGGTCACCCAAGCAATGTCAGGTATATTTTCCATCTCGTAAAGTGGGCTTTAAGTCAAATCAGACATTGGTTGGTTACTACCACAAGGTTTGTGCCACCGTTGCTCTAGCACATTTTGCAGGCAGGACAACATCATAAATCAAAAGGTTTTTACATTTTACTTTTGGTAGCCTGCAGAGTATCATCCCATATTGAAGTCATTAGAACATGAGGGTAAAAGTTTTGTGTATGCACCAGATCATCCTCTCCTTGTTCAATGAGTTGTGTGGATGTTTGTCTCCAATAATGGGACAGGTATAAGATAGAATCGCAAAGTAGTTTTGATTTCCATTTTCCTAATGGCTAAGGACATTGAACATTTCTCAAACTGTTTCTCAGAGAAACACTTACTGGGAATTCTCTGTTCAGATGTATACCCTATTTTTAAATTAGATTATTTTGAGGTTTTTATATTTAGTTTCTTGAGTTCTTTATATATTTCTGATATTAGTCCTCTATTGTATGTGGAGTTGGTAAAAAATCTTTTCCTTTTCTGTAGGCTACCATTTTGTCAGAAATGACAGTGTCCTTTTTTCCTTAGAGAAACTTTTCAGTTCCATAAGATCCCATTTATTAATTGTTGATCGTATTGACTGTGTTAATGGTATTCTGTTCAGAAAGTCTTCTCCTGAGCAATTGAGCTCAAGACTATTCTCTGCTTTCTCCTCTATCAGGTTGAGTGTATCTAGTTTTATGTTGGGGTCTTGATGCACATGGATTTGAGTTTTGTGCAGGGTGATAAGTATGAATTTATTTGCAGACTTCCAGTTTGATGAGCATCATTTGTCAATGATGTTGCCTTTTTTTCTATTATGTAATTCTGGCTTCTTTATCAAAAATCAACTGTCCATAGGTGTGTGAATTTATGTCTGGGTCTTTAATTCAATTACTTTAATTAACATGTCTGTTTCAATGGCAATATCATGCTGCTTTTTTATTACTATAGCTTTGTAGTGTATCTTGAAATTAGGAATAGTGATATCTTCAGCTGTTCAGAATTGTGTCATGTATCCTATTGTCTGTGTGCGGGTGTGTGTGTGTGAGAGAGAGAGTGTGTGTGTGTGTGTGTGCATTTCCATAAAGCTGAGAAGTGTTCCTTCAAAAACTGTGAAGAATTATATTATACTTTTGATAGGGATTGTATTAAACCTGTATATTGCTTTTGGTAGGATGGCCATTTTTACTATGGTAATCCTACTATGGTTGTTGCTTCAATCTTCTGATATCTTCTTCAATTTCTTCTTTCAAAGACTTGAAGCTATTACCAAAAAAGTATTTACTTGCTTCATTAGAGTTACCCCAAAATGTTTCATATTATTTGAGGTTATTGTGAAAGTTGTTGTTTTCCTGATTTCATTCTTACTTCATTTATTATTTGCATATAAAAGGGCTACTGATTTTTACAGCCAGACTTTCAAAGAAGAGCTAATGTTTATACTCTTCAAGTTATTTCACACACACACACACACACAAAAAAAAAAAAAAAAAAACAGAAGGAATACTGCCAAATTCCTTTAATGGGGCCACACAGTTACCCTGATACCCATACCACATAAAGACTCAACAAAGAAAGAATTACAGATAAATTTCCCTTATGAACATAGATGTAAAATTACTCAATAAAATACTGACAAATCAAATCTAAGAACACATCAAAAGGATCATCCACAATGATCAAATAAGCTTCATCCCAGAGATGCAGTGATGGGTCAATATATGAGGATCAATAAATGTATTCTACCATATAAACAAACTAAAACAAAAATACATGTTCATCTCATTAGATGCAGAAAAAGCCTTTATTAAATCCAATATTTCTTTATGATAAAAGCCTTGGAGAGATTAGTGATAAAATAAAAGTTACATGCCTCAGCATAATAAGGGCCATTTAGAGCAAGCCAACAGCCAGCATCAACTTAAATAAAAAGAAACTCCAAGCAATTCCATTAAAATCAGGAACAAGACAAGGTTGTCCACTCTCTCTATATCTATTTAATATAGTACTTGAAGTTATAGCTAGAGCAATAAGACAACTGAAGGAGACCAAGTGGATACAAGTTAGAAAGGAAGAGGTCAGTGTCTTGATTGGCAGATGGTCTCTAAAAATTTCACCATGGAACTTTTACGGCGAGTTAAACACTTTCAGCAAAGTAGCTGCATGCAAAATCAACTTGCTTTTAGTTCTTTTTTTTTTTAAAAAAAAAATTATATGTATGTCTGTATGTAGTCTTGTGCATAACAGTGCCTTGGGATACTAAAAGAGTTGGGGTTATAAACAGGCTTTTGTGAACCTGCCAAAGTGGATGCTAGAAACAGAACTACGTTCTCTGTCAGAGCAGTAATGTTCTTAACCTTTGGGCCATCTTTCCTGCCCCATGATGCTAAAATACATACATTGTAAAAGGAAATTTATAATGAAACTTCATGAAACGCTCAGAAGTGATCATCATACTTTCAGCATTATTTAAAGTGATTGCTATACCATCTAAATTTTTAGACAGCTAAAACAGATAATTTAAAAAAAAACTCTTTTTTTGGGGGGAGGGGTTTTGATTTTTTCTTTTTTTTATTTATTTATTAAAGATTTCAGTCTCTTCCCAGCCACAGCCTCCCATTTCCCTCCCCCTCCCTCCTCAGCCCAAAGAGCAATCAGGGTTCCCTGCCCTGTGGGAAATCCAAGGAACCCCCACCTCCATCCAGGTCTAGTAAGTTGAGCATCCAAACTGCCTAGGCTCCCACAAAGCCAGTACGTGCAGGAGGATCAGAAACC
>NC_022015.1:63732387-63750004 GCF_000317375.1 Microtus ochrogaster | reverse complement strand
ATTGGGAGGATCAACATAGTAAAAATGGCAATTCTACCAAAAGCAATCTATAGATTCAATGCAAGACCCTGACATTAACCCACAAACCTATGAACACCTGATTTTCGATAAAGGAGCTAAAAATATACAATGGAAAAAAGAGAGCATCTTCAACAAATTGTGCTGGCAAAACTGGATATCAACCTGTAGAAGAATAAAAATAGAGCCATATCTATCACCATGCACAAAACTCAAGTCCAAATGGATTAAAGACCTCAATATCAGTCCAAACACACTAAAAAAAACTCTTGATATTTGTATGTATATGGTTTCAGGGCTAACTGCTAGAATTGGACAACAAATAAGAGGCTTATGCCCAGGAAAGGCTCATCTCCTTCCAGTAGTCACTTGCATGTATCTTTTTTTTTCTCTCTCTCTCAAAGAAAAATAAGCTGTCAATCTGAGGGTGAGTGAGAGGACACATGGGAGGGGGTAGCGAGATTAAATGAAGAGTGGAAAGGTAATATAATTCTATTTCATTAAAAAAAATTTATAAAAAACTATTGATAGAAGAAAATTATGTTGTTATCCAACAGAGACCGCTACAATGACTAAGTATATGGCAGAGAAATGGGAGAGAAGAGAAGCAGAGCTGTTCAGGTGCTGTGGAGAAAGGAAGAACTGGAGGCATGACCATGGCAAAGAATAGTTAGATGTGAGTGGCTGTGAGGCCCACCTGGGACCATGTAGTGTCCAGGCCTGTGCTGCCATTAAGGGCCATGTCTGGGCCCATGGCTCTACTGTAGTTGGGGCCTGTGCTGATTGCCATGGCCCATGGTACCTACCACTAAAGACCATGAGGATGCCCATGGACTAGGCTGACACCTGAGGTCATGTTGATATCCAAGGGTCACACTGTCACTGGGATCATACTGATCTGAGTGGCTTGTGCCACTCAGTGCCACTCAGTGCCACTGGTGATACTTGGGCCCATGCTGCTGCTCGGGGACATGTCTGGGTCCATTTTTCAACCACAGCTGCATTAATCAGTCTGTGACCTATGTTACCACCAAAGGCCATGCAGATGCCCATGGTCTGGACTGCAACCTGAGGCCATGTTGGTGTCTGAGGGCTGTGTTGAGCTGGCCCTGCCCTTCCTGGGAGAACTGGTCCCATTGGTATGAAAATGAGAGCGGGCTCTGATGGTGAGGTCCAGGAAGGGCTAGTCCTTCCTGTTGTAGGGGCGGGGGAGGTGTCCCTGTGGAGGCCTAGGCTCATCAACCCAGTTACCACCCAACCCCACAAGAGGGTTTGGAGTTGACCCACCTCAACATCTACCCCAGCTATGACCTGCTAGAGCACATGAAGAAAGAAGTCCTGTGGAACCATAGCTGCAGATAATCCAGCACAGGACCAGGAGCAGGATATCCAAGAGGAGACTCGGTGAAACTGCAATACTGACGGTGTAGCATAAGCCAGAAATCAGGAATCAGACCGATGACTCATTGCAGCGAACATTTCCAAGTAAAGCTGTTTGGGCAAAAGGGTCTACTGCGTGACACACTATAGTTCTCAAGGTTGTTATGATGAAAAAACACATGATGGAGAGGCAGAAAAAACAAAGGGTGAAGTGATTGGATTTTTTTATTTTTATTTCTATTTTTTTAGAATTTTCTTTTGTGGGGCTACAAGAGTAGAGGCTACATGAAAGAACTGAGAAATGAGTGGGATTGGGGTACATGGTGTAAAATTCCCAAAGAATCAATAAAAATTATTATTATTTTTTTCAATGGCCTTATACTGAATGAAATTCCATCCAAGATGAAATGTTTATATGTTACATCCTTCCATTTAAGTAACATTCTCAGTGACAAAGTGTAGATCTGGGAAAAGGAAAGTGGTTGCCCAGACTGGAGCTAGAGATAAGGATTAAACTTCCTGGTGGAATCTCAAGCACACAGAGTGTCTTTCTTTGTGATGGAAGAAGAGTTCTGCAGCACAATTATGATGATGGGTATACTGTACACATTGCACAAAACTCCATGAAGCTAGTAACAAAAATCACTACTTTAAAAAAAAAAGCTCTTAAAAATACACATGAAAATGTGTGAAATCAAATCAAGTTGGGAAATGGAGGTAGCACGGTGGGTCTCATTTCTAGGATAATTTCACTCTACGGAGATATTTAAATATCTAAATATTTAAATCTATTCAAATATATTAAATGTATTAAATCTAAATATTTAAATATCTCCTATATTTATATTTATCTCATAGATTAAACAATAGCTGGAGGTATTTCTGCTTATCCTATCTGAGAGAGTATGTTGCTATGAGTCCCTGATGGCTTGTGACTGCAGTGCTGTAAAGCATTTTGCAATGCCTAGGACAGCCACCCTTAAACCAAGAGTTGTGCAGCACAAAGGTGTTAGCAGAACTGAGACAGAAAGTTTGGGTTTTAGCACTGTTTCAATGTGGATGTTCTGATCTGGCTTACATGGTGTGGTCACATAAGATTTTATCTAGAAAGAAATGAGTAGCGCGTACCGGAATGTGCAGCACTGTGTTTTAGGTCTTTGCTGTCATCAACTAATCAAGATAAAGGTTTAAAGCAACTGAAAATTCATTTGTTCCTCCTTTAAGTCTCATTGTGCTTAGATAAAACTCAAATACCTAATCACAGCAAACAGAAAACACAAACAACTGACAAGAGCTAAACAGTAAACCAGCTTGCAGAGCAAATTATTGCCTCGCTTTTTCCCTCTGAAAGTTGCAGAACTTCCAGAAAGAGTTCTGGCCTGTCATCTCTGCTTGTTTGTAGAGGTGGAACAGATCTCCTTTCCTTTGGGGTGCCTAGGAAGATTAGCCAAGATGTCCTGGCATTGCTGGGCATCCATTGCCGACCTTGTTATAATAATAAGACCCGAGGCAATGAATTCCTTTAACTCTTCACAAGCCTGAAGGGGCACTGGAGGTTGGACAGGTTGTACCACTGGTCACTTGACACTTTGTGATTGTTACCAGAGGCAGATGGTCCAGGGCAGGCCAAGGAACAGGCACAACTCTGGTGTGTAAGGAAACAAGATGAGTACTGCACCCCCTGATGTGAGGAAGTCAACACAAACAACATCAACCCCATCAAGATCCAAAGCCAGATCCTCTGTGTTTTATCATCTGGCTTGTCGACAGACACTGAGGCAAGAAAGTATTTGAGAGAAAATTCTGTTATCCAAATAGTCAGCTCACTATAAGTGCCGATCAATTTACTTTTTAAAAAAATTGATCGCTATCACTTTTAAAAGGTAATTAAAAGTAGGGCACTTACTTTTCAGCATAACTTTAATACCATTTCCCCTCAACAAATTGTTTTATGTAATATATTATTCAATCCACTTTTTAAAATATCCGAAGGTGTGCCAAATGTCTTTTATAGTGTTTTGTCTGAATAACAGTCCAAATGAGGTATACACCTTGGTCTCTTTCGGCTTATATTCATCCTTATTCCTTTCAGTTTATAGTTAAAGAGCTCTGTTTTTTCCTCTGCTGTATAACAAGAGGAGGTTTTTAAGATAGAAAAATCAAAACACAAAATTCATACAAAAGTGTAGGAGAGGGGGCTGGAGAAATGGCTCAGTGGTTTAAGAGCATTGCCTGCTCTTCCAAAGGTCCTGAGTTCAATTCCCAGCAACCACATGGTGGCTCACAACCATCTGTAATGAGGTCTGGTGCCCTCTTCTAACCTACAGATATACACACAGACAGAATATTGTATACATAATAAATAAATAAATAAATAAATAAATAAATATTTATTTATTTATTTATTAAAAAAGTGTAGGAGAGGAAGAGTACTGAAGAGAGAATGTACAAAAGATCTATTTTTATTATTATTATAAAAGCTTGGCCTTAGGTTAGACTTATTCCCAACTAGCTCTTAAACCTTAACCCATTTGTATTAATCTACATTCTGCCATGTGACTCATTACCTCCCCTCAATACCATATATCCAACTTCCTCCAAATCTGGCTAGTGAATCTCTTGAGTCTCAAATTCCTTCCCAGAGTTTCTATATCTCTCCCTTGAAGTATCACCTTTTATTTCCTGCCTAGCTATTGACTGTCCGGCTCTTCATTAAACCAATCAGGCGAGGAAAGACAAGAGACACATCTTTACACAGTATACAAAAAAATTTCCGTACATTCTCCCCTTTCAGTCCAATAAAAGGCTTTCTCTGACATAGATAAACTATATACAATAAAAACAATTGTCAGGTAAGAATTACATTAACAATGTCCAGTCCATTTGTACTTAGCAACTTTGGTGAAAGTACTCTGTTTATCTATCCTCTCTTGCTGAGTACAAAATGTTGTACCTGAATCATTTTCTATTATGACTTGCATTACCAACCTAAAAGTAATCTTTTTTCTTCAAAACATTTTCTCAGATAAACAACTTAACCTTTTATATCTCTCAACCTTTAAAAAATTTACATCTCTCTTGTGAGTTTCTTTTCTGAATTTGGTAAAAAGGGAAACTAAGACTCTAGTTATCCTAGTCTCAATCCCATTAGAGACCCGAGAAAGATAAACTATTACCCAAGGAAACAGAAAAAACAAATCAAGAACACTGACAGTGTATTTTAGTGGCAGAGTGCAGGCCTGACCTCTGTGAGGGGCTGAGCTCAATCTAGCATTAGAAAGAAAAGAAGATAAGGCAGCAAGGGACCAAAAGAATACATTACCTGCAAAGGAGCAACAAGGAAATAAAAAAAGTTCTTAGCAGAAACACTGGAAGACAGAAGACAACAGAACAGCTTAATTATAGGGAAGGGTTACACCTGAGCAAACAAGAACTCTGAAGCAGCAAATGTTTTGTTTTATTTTGTTTGCCACTAGATTTTTTTTATTTCCTTTTTGAGATTATAATGTAATTACATTTCTATCTTCCCTTTCCTTCCTCTAGTCCCCCATAAAACTCATGGACTTTTTTTTTTAATAATTGTTATTGTATGCACATGGATAAACATATATATTCCTAACATAATGTGTTCGGTATGTGTAGTGTTACTTGTATTTATGTTTTCAAGGATGACTCTTTGGCACTGGACAAACAAGTGGTGTGTTCTTCCTATGGAAAGCTACATCTCCCTCTCCCAGCTTTCCTTGGGTTCCTATCATTCTTTTGTGTTGGGTTGAAACCACTACAGAAAACCACAACCAAACAAAATACAGAGTTATGGGACCAAATTCTAAGAGTTATATCTACAAAACACTCCCACAACTAAAGCTCAGGCAACATTGCAGATGAGGGGGCAGAAAGATTGTAAGGTTTAGAGGATCACAGAGTTTGCTATGAGAGTGTGTTAGTAATAACAAAAGCTATGCATCTAAGTGTCCCCAACTTGACCAACCAAACAAGAGCTGAGCTTGAGAATACAAATGAGCATGCCAAACTGGATGGGAAAAAGCTGATGAGGCCTCAAGTCTACATAAAGCAAGCATATACTTAAAAGTAAAAACATGAGAAGAAATTTTCAAAAAAATGAGAAGTCAGAATGTCTTGTAAACAGCATCACGCTAAAAAAAATTAAGATTTATAAGAGGCCCTATCATACAACAAAAGTATATGCTCAACTATGTTCATAGCAGCATTGTTTGTAATAGCCAGAACCTGGAAACAACCTAGATGCCCTTCAATGGAAGAATGGATGAAGAAAGTATGGAATATATACATATTAGAGTATTACTCAGCAGTAAAAAACAAGGAATTCTTGAAGTTTGCGTACAAATGGATGGAAATAGAAAACACTATCCTGAGTGAGGTAAGCCAGACCCAAAAAGAGGAACATGGGATGTACTCACTCATATTTGGTTTCTAGCCATAAATAAAGGACAGTGAGCTTATAATTCGCGATCCTAGAGAAGCTAATTAGAAGGTGAATCCAAAGACAAACATATAGGCATCCTCCTGAATATTAACCTTCATCAGGCGATGAAAGGAGACAGAGATCCACATTGGAGCACTGGACAGGAATCTCAGGGTCCAAATCAGGAGCAGAAGGAGGGGGAGCATGAGCAAGGAACTCAGGACCGCGAGGGGTGCACCCACACATATTCTCCAGACATTAAACAAACTATACCCAAATGTAAACAAAATTATGTAAGGAAAAATGTTTAAAGTCAAAATGAATATTAACTACAGAACTCATTAATAATAGAAATCTGGTGTGGTTTAATATGTAGAAATAAATTGTATACAATAGTAAAATGTAAGGTGCTATGTAGCTGCGTGAAGTAATTAAGTAATTCTATAATTCTTGAACTTTCTGGAAGATGAAAAATTACTATTTCAAAAAAAGTTCCAATAAGTCAAGAACGTATATCAAAATTTCCACAGTAACTGCCAAAGAGTAGTAAGAAAATATGTAATGAGCTAAGAAAGGAAGCATAATAAAAACAAAAATATAGCTATGAATATAATAATAAAAAAAGTTAAGACAAGGAAAATAAATACAAGCAATACTAAGATAACAATATAAATCCAAACACAACAACTATGGAATACATACTGTAATTAAAAGCTGTTGGTCATCAGGTAGAATAAAAGGAAACAAATATAAGCTTCTTACAAGAGATATAATTTAAATATAAAAACATACTGATCTCAATATAAAAGAAAAACATGCGAAAATTAAACACATCAAAGCCGCTGTAGTTATACTGATGGAACGCATCTACACATGAAGTAGAGATGGAAATGATAGTTCAGAAAAGACGCTAAGAGACTTTGGCACTGGGAGATCCTGGACTCAGGAAATACAGAAGGTTGACCCAGCTAGCTGACTGGTGGCCTCACTTTCTATCATCTTGAGCTGGAAACTGACAGGTGAGAATAAATTATTCACCGCTTTCAAGGGCAGACTGGAAACTTAAGATCTGGTGGTGAACTGACTCCCTAATACTGCTCCATCCTGTCTGTTTCAAGGACAGCACCTCCAAAGGCACACTTTTGATGACATTAATTTCTGTTCTGCTCCTTAAACAGAATGTAAAATCTTTTCATTTATCAATGTGATTAATATAGTTTCTGATCTCCCAGATGAGTACCATGGTGTGTTAACTTTTTCTTGCCTACAAGGGATAAAGAATATAGAATTTAACTTAATGGATTGTTCTTAATAAACCCTATTGAAAGACAATGACTTTTGGTTCCAAGATGACTCTTCAGGGCTAATAATTTGCAGGCCAGTTCTAACTATGTCTCCATCTCCTGTTCCTAATGCTGCTTTTTTTGGTGGGGAGCAGGAATCTGACCAATTGTTTAGCATTCAGCTGTTTTGACAGTTGATAAGACATCAATAGAAATAAGTAGTACCCGGAATGATAACTTACCTTGCCAGATTTAGATTTCAAAATATGAAAGTAGGGAAGGTAACAGTTTGGAAGTGGGGAATAGAGAGGAATGGTGGGCTGCATTAGACATGCAAATGACTGACAGACTGGGTATAATATTTGAAAAAGAGAGAGACTGCCACACAGCTGACAAAGACAAACACTGAAAGCACAGAAAATCTAAAGAAGGAAGAGTAGAGGAAGAAAGCCTGCTAGATGCTTATTTAGATGTTTGTTTCATAGGGGAGTTTCAAATATACTATCTCATATTCAACATATAATTCTCAAAATCTCACAGTTACCTGCGTGAATACAGAGAACAAACTTAAATAAGTTTGATGGTCCTTCTTCAGCAAGTATCCTCAAAAAGGAACTGGTAGACTGAAATTAGTAGGGAAAAACAATCATATTTAAAAATAAAACAAATTTGGGTTATTTCCTAAAGGGACAAGAGACTTTTCAAAGATTTAATTAGGTCTTAAACACACTGTTCATTGAAGATATCAAAAATATTGATTCTGAGTCCATCAGGAGTATAGCCACAATATATTTAGAAAGACAAAGGCATAATGGATTCTTTCTAGAAATGAATTTCCAGGAAAATTAAAGTATGAAAAAAATGGCATTACATACAAAACCTTTAGCAACAAAAACAACAATAACAAACACATACAAAAAGGCTTGGGAGATGTGGCTTAATTAGGAGAATACTTGCTTTGCATCTATAAAGCCCTGGGTTCAGTGCCCACTACTGCATAAATTGGCTATGATGGTACATGCCTGTAATCTTGGCACCCCATAGGTGGCAGCAGAAGGATCCAAAAGTTCAAGGTCATTCTTTCAGTACTGAGTGAGTTAGCCTCGTTCATATGAAACCAGCCTTGTCTCAAAAAAAAATGCTTAAAAATAAAACGAGTAGCAATACTGACGAATATCTTGCATATCACCATAGAACCTTCATCTGGTGATGGATGGAGATAGAGACAGAGACCTACACTGGAGCACTGGACTGAGCTCCCAAGGTCCCAATGTGGAGAGGAAGGAGGGAGAAGATGAGCAAGGAAGTCAAGACCACGAGGGGTGCACCCACCCACAGAGACAGTGGGGCTGATCTATTGGGAGCTCACCAAGGCCAGCTGGACTGTGACTGAAAAAGCATGGGATAAAACCGGACTCTCTGAACATGGCGAACAATGAGGGCTGATGAGAAGCCAAGGACAATGGCTCGGGGTTTTGATCCTACTGCATGTTCTGGCTTTGTGGGAGCCTAGCCAATTTGGATGTTCACCTTCCTAGACATGGACGGAGGGGGGTGGACCTTGGACTTTCCACAGGGCAGGGAACCCTGACTGCTCTTTGGACTGGAGAGGGAGGGGGAGAGGAGTGGGGGGAGTGAGAGAAGGGTGGGAGGAGGGGGAGGGAAATGGGAGGCTTTGGGGAGGCGGAAACTTTTTTCCTTTTCTAAATAAAAATTAAAAATAAAAAATAAAACTAGTCATTTAACACCTATTTTGTATAACGAGTGTGAAAAAGCTTAATAACAACATGAAACATGCATTATTCTTTCTCTGAAAGCAAAACAAGCTAGTGTTCACATAAGACAAATTTTATAGTTTTTCCATTGACACAGTTCATCCTCAAGATGCTTTGAAGTCAGCCAGGCGATGGTGGCGCACGCCTTTAATCCCAGCACTCGGGAGGCAGAGGCAGGCGGATCTCTGTGAGTTCGAGACCAGCCTGGTCTACAGAGCTAGTTCCAGGACAGGCTCCAAAGCCACAGAGAAAAACCCCTGTCTTGAAAAACCAAAAAAAAAAAAAAAAAAAAAAAAAAAAAAAAAAAAAAAAAAAAAAGAAGAAGAAGAAGGTGCTTTGAAGTCTCCAGTTTGTCTGTGTAGTCTTTCTTTTTTTTTCCTTTTTTTAAAAATTGGTTTTATTGAGTTATAGTGTGGGAAGTCTTTCTGCATATGTGTTGCTTTTATTGGTTAATGAATAAAGGAACTGCTTTGGGGCTATAGGAGAGCTATAGGGAAACAGAGCTAGGCAGTGAAAGCTAAACGGAATGCTGGGAGGAAGAAGGCAGAGTCAGAGAGATGCCATGGAGCCGCTGCCAGATACAGATGTGCTGAAACTTTGATGTTAGGCCACGACCTCATGGTAATATACAAATTAGTAGAAATGGGTTAAATTAATATGTAATAATTAGCCAATAAGAAGCTAGAGCTAATGGGCCAAGCAGTGATTTAATACAGCTTCTGTGTGATTATTTCAGGGCTAAGCAGCCAGAAACCAACAAATGGTTCCTTGCAATAGTTATACATTTTTCTCTGCTCCCTCCCTTTCTCCCTCTCCCCTTTAAGCCTCCTTCAAGGTCCCCATGCTTCCAATTTACTCAGGAGATCTTGTCCTTTCTACTTCCCATGTAGATTAGATCCATGTATGTCTCTCTCAGGATCCTCATTGTTGTCTAGGTTCTCTGGGATTTGTAGGCTGGTTTTCTTTGCTTTATGTCTAAAAATCACTTATGAGTAAGTACATATGATATTTGCCTTTCTGTGTCTGGGTTACCTCACCCAATATGATGTTCTCTAGCTCCATTCATTTTCCTGAAAATTTGAAGATGGTCATTATTTTTTTCTGCTGTGTAGAACTCCATTCTGTAAATGTATCACATTTTCCTTTATCCATTCTTTGGTCAAGGGGCATTTAGGCTGTTTCCAGGTCCTGGCTATGACAAGCAAAGCTGCTATGAACAAGGTTGAGCAAATGTCCTTGTGACACTATTGAGCATCCTTTGGATATATACCCAAAAGTGGTATTGCTGGGTCTTGAGGAAGGTTGTTTCCTAATTTTCTGAGAAATCGCCACACTGACATCCAAAGGGGTTGTACCAGCTTGCATTCCCACCAGTAATGCAAGAGTGTTCCCTTTACCCCACAACCTCTCCAGCATAAGTTGTCATCAGTGTTTTTGATCTTGGTCATTCTTTTTTTCTTTTCGAGATAGGGTTTCTCTGTAGCTTTGGAGCCTGTCCTGGAACTCCCTTTGTATACCAGGCTGGCCTCGAACTCCCAGAGATCCGCCTGCCTCTGCCTCCCGAGTGCTGGGATTAAAGGCGTGAGCCACCAACGCCCGGCTGATCTTGGTCATTCTTACTGGTGTACAATGGAATCTCGGAGCTGTTTTGATTTGCATATCTCTGATGGCTGAGCATCTCTGATGGATGTTGAGCATTTCCTTAAGTGTTTTTTGGCCATTTTAGATTCCTGTGTTGAGAGTTCTCTGTTTAGGTCTATACTCCATTTTTATTGGATTATTTGTTCTTTTGATGACCAATTTCAGCTGAACCATTTCTATTGGATTTATGATGACTGACATTGTATTGTAATGACACTTTAGCCCAGTAATCCAGGTTGTGGAGGAATATTTTTTTCTCCTTCCTGAAAGTACAAGATATTGCAGAAAAGTGATTAGAGAAGGCTCTTGCATGCATGCACTTGTGTGGAGGCTTCCTGCCTCACATCATGTGACATGATACATGTAACCATCTGAAACCCCATCATCTCCATCCATGCAATTTGTTGAGTCTTGTATAATTTAGAGACAATCCTCTGTGTGGCCTGCTGACAAGTACAATGAAATCACAGTAACATCAGCTAATATTACTACTGTTGTGCATGCATGCAAGCACCAGTTTGATGTGGAAAGATCATTAGTTAATTGATAAAGAAACTGCTTGGCCTCATAGGTTAGAACATAGGTGGGTGGAGTAAACAGAACAGAATGCTGGGAGGAAGAGGAAGTGAGGTAAGATGCCATGCTTCTGCTCTCCAGGGCAGACGTGATGAAGCAAGCCGCCAGGTCAGACATTGCTGAATCTTTCCCAGTAAGACTGGTGTTACACAGATTATTAGAGATGGGTTAAAGTGAGATATGAGAGTTAGCCAGAATAGACTAGATATAATGGGCCAGGCAGTGTTTATATGAATACAGTTTGTGTGTTGTTATTTCGGGTGTAAAGCTAGCCAGGTGGCCAGGAGACGGGCGGCAGGAACACAGCCCGCAGCTCCTTCAACACCGGTTCCTTTGAGAAAACTTATTAATCAAAGGGAGACCAAGACTTACAGGCTTTGAGGGGTTTGTGATTTAATAGAGGAGAAAGGCAAACCAATAGGATATGTGAATTGCCTGATTTAAAGGAAGTCCATGCATATGAGAGAAAGAATCAAATATATTGAGATTTTTTTTATTTGCCCAAGAAGACTCCAAAGACAAGTGCCTTCCCATCTTGCAGAGTGGCATGTGGTATCTAAATACAGCAGCCCTTCCAGGGCATATGTGCTGTTGCCTGCTTCAAATATAATCTCTTGAAATGGTTCACATATGGATAAAGTCACTGCTTCTATTAAAATCCCCTGAAGGCCTTCTCCCATTATCAGGACATTTTTGCTATTTGATTGTAGAGAGCAGAATGCCAGGATAGCACTGGTTGTAGCTCATGGGAACTAACTAGAAACAAATGTGAAGAACCAATAGAGTCATGACCAAGGCACATTGAGTGCAGCCCTGACAGGCTGGCATGCAGGGAACTGCTATGTAGCCGTGTAATCTTTAGGTGGAAGACTGTGGAGCACAAGCTGAGGTTCTACCGGTGGTTCTCAACCTGTAGGTCACCATCCCTTTAGCAAACCTCTGTTTCCAAAATATGAACATTATGATTCATAACAAGAACAAAATCAGTTATGAAGTAGCAACAAAAATAATTTTATGGTTGGGGTAATGACAACATGAGGAACCATATTAAAGGGCTGCAGCATTAGGAAGGTTGAGATCTACTGCAATTGGAGAGGCCAGATGAATGCACTACTCCAGGCCCCTGATTGTTTCATTGCAATACTCATCTACTTTGTCTTTCTTCATTCCTCAACATTCTAAATTTTAGAATATTTGCTTTTGTATTAAAGTTTGGGTTAAGTCAAATCACAAGCCAGTACAATGGCACATGCAGGAGAGCAGGATCATGGAATTGCTGATTGGAGGGAAAGTATCCTCCACATTGGATCTGTAACTGACTCTGTGTCTCACTTGAAATAAAATACCCCAAGTGGAGTGTCATCAAGGCCTTGTTATCACAAAGTCACATTAAAACCCACATCTGAAAGAAGAAATAGTAAAAATCCAAACTTCAAGTCCACTTGGATAAACTTACTCAGCATTCATAGTTTGCATTCCTGAGTCTTTAGGGAGGCGTTTTGTTCCCTTTTATACCATTAACAGAGTTTGGGATTGTTCTTACTTGCATTGATGATGCTTATGCAAAGCATTTTTATCTGCTTAAAATAGTACAGAAAAATTGAAAAATGTAAAATAAGAGTTATGAAGAAAATGTAGTGATCCAATATTCCACTCTGGAACCATAAGTAAGGCCGGAGAGATGGATCAGTGAGTAAGACACTTGCTGCTCTTTCAGAGGACCCTGGTTAAGTTCCCAGCACCCACATAGCAACTCACAACCATATACATAACTCCAGCCCCAGAGACTCTATGCATTCTTCTGGCCTCCAAGGGTACCAGACCTACAGGTGGTACATAGACATGCATAAAGGCAAAACATTCACACATAAAAATATAATATGTGCATACAAACATAAATACATACATACATGCATACATACATACATACATACATACATACATACATACATACCTGAGATACAACCTTGGAGAACATGAAAAACAAAATTAAAAAAATCTATTTTTGAAATCATGCTATGGTTTGATTTTCTTTTTCACTGCCACAGATTAAAAACTGAATGAGAACAAAGTGTCTATTTGAAGGGAGGAAGGGACACACATTCTGGGGAAAAAAGTTAAAAATAACCTGAATATCATAGAGTATATGAAAAAAATCTAATTTATCTTTTTTGTCTGATTTTCCTCAGCTACAGCAGAGACTTGTTAGTAATTGGTAGTCACTTTCTTTTCTCTAGAAAAGATTATGTTTCTTCTTTAAAGGTCATTTTAGTTATTGTGGGAACTTTGCCTGCTGAAATAAACAAATAACCATTTCTTCTAACCAATGAACAAACAAGATCCAGGCCATGATGTGAATTTACTTTTCATAGTCTTTGAGGCTGGGAAAGCAACTCCGAGAATGAGTTGGGAGAAGCAGTCATTCGTAAGGCCCAAGACTTAAACCTAAAGCAAGAATGTTTTCTAATATTCTTCTGCTTTGAAGAAGCATAAATAAGCTGTTTTTCTTCTTAGGAGTAGGCTGTGTTCTTGTATTCATGGAATCATTGAGTGCTTGGTTTGTATTGTTTTTTAGCATAGTTATGTAAACTCTCTTAAATTGTAGAGATAAAAATATAATGCTAAGACATAATAAAGACAAATGAAATTTCTACTTGTAGAGGTCAAAAATCTAGTTTCTATATTTGCTGAGTAGTTGAGACATAGCATACGTTGTGAGTGTTCTCTTGATGCATAAGGAGGTTTAGGCAAGAAATCACAGTGTTGAGCTGTGGAGATGGAATAGTAAAAAGTCCATAGACTAGGATTCAGACAATGTTTTATTTTCTGGTTTTGCAGAACATAATTTTAAACATACAGAGTCTTTTTCTTGGTTTATAACTAGATTTCTAATTTACAGACTTATAAAATTAGAAAAATACATAGTAACTAACATGGGATAGGTATAAAGTAACTAGAATATGTACTGACATCATTTCCATGGGGCACTTCTGATTGTGTCTGCAGGGGACACTGATTTAGCCTTGATGGTTGTGGTTATACCCAGATCACTCACTGTACTATACCACAGGCCAACCAAGTGACCATTCCAAGAAACTACTATGTTGTAATAGGAGTGGCAGGGCTGCATTCCTGGCACCTGGCCGCCCACATGGCTAGCTTTACCCGAAATAATTACACACAAACTGTATTCATTTAAACACCGCTTGGCCCATTATATCTAGCCTTTTCTTGGCTAACTCTCGCACCTGGACTAGCCCATTTCTAATAATCTATGTAGCCCAAGAGCTGGCTTAGCAGGAATGATCTTAACCTGCATCTGCCTGGAGTGGGAGAATCATGGCGACTCACTGACTCAGCTTTTTTCTCCCAGCCTTCTGTTCTGTTTACTCCTCCCACCTATGTTTTAACCTATGAGGGCCAAGCAGTTTCTTTATTGCTTAATCAATGAAATCCACAGATTGATATATGACACTCCCACATCACTACTAGAAGAAAGTAGTCATTCTTAATGCCCAAACTAACAACAAATGCTTTCCAATAGTTGTATTTGTTGGGAAGTTCTGGAAAAGCAAGGGCTAAAGGTCTATTGTTTTCTTTTTAATACAATCCTCAACTGAATGGACCCTCAAATGTTTAATGAATGTACAAACATCCACATCAAATTAAATGGGATTTTCATGTACACTTTTCTTCACTCTAGCTTTATTCACTAACATTGAGTTTCTTTTGTATATGCCTTTGACTTAGTATTTTGCTTCATTATTAGTTTAATTTTTTAATTTTAATTATTAGATGATGTGAATATTACATCATTCTCCCACCCACTGCCATACCTTCCACTCCCTATCAAACTCATCTCTTATTTTATTTAAGTATCACTACATATATTAAACATGTGAATAAAAATATAAATACAACATGCTGAGTACATTTAGTGTTGTTTGTATCTGATTTTATCCTGACCAGTTGGCATTAGGTAACCAAATGGGGACTTATTTCTGGGAAATACTAATTCTCCCAATCCCTGCAGCCATTAATTAACTTTTCATCTAAGGTTAATGGCAACTGAAGGTAATTTTCTGTATGTGTATGTGTGTGATATGCATACATGGGTGTAAATGTGTTCACATATGTGGGAAAACATGTGTGCATGTGTGTGTGTGTGTGTGTGTGTGTGTATGTGTGCTTGTGAAGTGGATAGTCCTTTCCTCAATAGTTCTCCACTTTATTTGTTGAAGTGAGTTTCTTGAACTTGGAGCTTACTAATTTCAGGTAGCTTTTCCCAGAGATGCCCTCTTTCTGCCTCCCAATCTAATACCAGATTTCTGATATTAGAGGCAGCCTCTATGCTTATCTGCCTGGAATTTACCTGGGTCCTGGGGATCTGAATCCCAGTCCTCAAGTTGGGTGACAAGTGCTTCATCTACTGAGCCATCTCACCAGTTCCTACGGCAATTTTAAGAACAGGAAAATATCAAACGAATGTGCAGAGACTAGAAACCCAGAGAAACACCGGTAAAGGGCTGTAGCCTTGTCGCTATTCTTCATCATTTAAATTTAAATCAGAATTAAGGCCTTCCAACCAGGAGACTGCTTTGAGATAGAAGCACCAGACAGGACAGTTCTAGGAAAGGGAGACTGTTTCCTAGGAACTAGAATCAAAGGAAAATTCAGCACTTCTTGACAAGCTTGAAAAGGAACCCCCATGCCTCCATGTCACCAGTAGCACACAAGGAGATATCTGGTAGCTAATACACACCAATATTTTCTGAATGTTATTATTCACATTAAGAGTGGGGGGATTTGGTATTGGAGGGCAGTAGATGCTCGCCATTCTTCAATGCACCACACTTCCCACTACCTTTAGTCACCCAAGGGACAGAGTCTCTTGCTAAAGACATCCATTCCTTCTTATGGCACCAGGTTCAAGAGAGAGCGAGAGATCTAATGTGTTTCTTTCACACTGACTTGACCCAAGGCATACAAAAATCTCTTAAGTTAAGGAGCTTCAACAGGGAAGTGGCTACTAACTCAGTCACTTTATAAAGTCCCCTGGAAGTGCTTTTTCCTGTGTTCATTTTTCAGTCATAACTGAAGACAGATTTGCTTACTGTGGATATGAAGTTGGGTTGAGTCCTATGCCTTGTCTTTCTTTAGTCTTGCTTCCTCTCCTGTGGCTTTTCTCACCGTTGGTTGTCTCCCATCAATTCCAGCCACTAGCCTAGGGACTGAGAATCCTACCAAGATAACTACAGATACCCCCAGGTGTATTAGTGACTTGGCTCACTGTTACAAGAAAATACATGACAGGAGCAACTTAAAGAAGGATAGGTTTGCTCTGATTTAGAGCTCCAGGAGTTATAGCCCATCATGGAAAGAAAAGAATGGCTGCAGGAGTGAGAGGAAGCTGGTCACATGGTATCCACAATCAGGAAGCAGGGAGTGATGAACACTGGTACTCAGGGGTCATTTCCTTTTAACTTAGTCTGTGAACCCTTCATCCAAATTTAGGGTAGGTTTTTTTTTTTCTATTTCTGTTAACCTAATCTAGATAATCCCTCACAGAAATATATTCCCATGATAATTCTAAACTTCACTAGACTGCCAATCAAGAATAATTGCTGTGTTTGTCTGCCTACAAGAACTAGATGATTAGACCCTATTGCTGAAGATTCCATGCATTTTACTTGCAAGATATAGTGAAATCAAGCTGGAACAGAGGGGCGATCTTCCTCCTTGCTGACTTTCTTTCATGTACCAGGAGGTACTCTGCAGGATGGTGGCAGAGAAAAGGCTGCAATGGTTTTATCCAACTGCTAACCCTGTAATGCACAATACACACTTGTCAAGCAAGATGTGCCTACTTATACAATAGTGGCATTACTATTGTAAGGGTGACCAACTACTCTCTGCTTAGGTTTTAGGTCCATTCCACAGAAAGAACGGATGTTTGGTATTGTAAACTCAAACAAAAACTTACAGCTGGCAAAGTAATAGGTGCTAAGGGGGAATGTCTTACCACTGTTTAGCTAAATTAAAACAGCATCAAACTGCCTTCTAAACATCTATATTTATATACATAGGCAAATGCTATTCTTAGCCTTACTCATTTAAGTCTCTCTGATTAAAGACGTGATAAATGAAGACTTGTGGTTGTTCGAGGTGCTAAGAATAAGTGATCATTGACTACACAGTCCTAAATAAGACATTTATACTTTCCCCTTTATGGCTCAGGGAACATTGAGAAAGAGAATAGAAAGAATAAAAGGCCAGAAAGATAAGAGGAGGCAGGGTTGTAAAATGGATCTGCAGGGCATGACAGAGACATTACAATCATGAACTCACAGCATCTGCCCTAACCAACAGTCAGTCACAAACAGGGGAGGGGTGAAGGCGTAAGTCACAAACAATGCCACAGCAGTTTGGAATTATGATTAATAGGGTAGTATTTATTTAAAGGGGAAAAAACTTACAGATCACCGTCAGCCCTCTGT
>NC_022015.1:63721536-63725572 GCF_000317375.1 Microtus ochrogaster | reverse complement strand
GAGAGAAGGAAGTGGCCGCTTTTTTAAAGGGAGAGAGACCACGCCCCAATGGGCTGGTATCTCAGCGGCTATAGGCTGGAGGAGTGGAAGGACCTCCCGCAACAGAGGGGCCTATGGGAACCCACACCTCTCTGCTGAACTAGTCATTGCAGATTGATTCTGGGAGAGGGGAGTCAATGCCTTCAGTTGTGGACACTGGTGAGTCCTCCAAGCTCTGATACATAATTCGACACCTGCAGTTCCAGAGACATTCATGATTAAACTCAGCGGGTTAAAAACTAAACAGACATGCATGTGAGAGGGATTTGTAGGGAGGATGGGGTAAAGGTGGACAGAGGGAAAGATGGATAAGAGAACATAGAGGGTTAAAGTAATTAGCACACACTAATACAGGTATCAAATTGTCAGTCCATCATAAAAACAAACACTGAAAGATGGCTGATGGATCTTGTAGGGTGTACTAGAAACAAAGTTGCGGTCAGGATAACCCTTCTGCCAAATATTTTCAGCTGCCAAATAAATGACTTAGTTTCAGCAGTTTCCGAAGTCTCCACTCACCTGTAAAGTGTCAGAACTCAGTGAGGAGCGGCGCATCTTAAAATTCGTAAGTCAAGCTTTCTCAGATGCAGTATGAAATCCAAAAACTGGAAATCAACTCTAAGTGCCAAATAATTATCCTTTTCACTATTTATGTTTTACATTTGAGCATTTTAGTCTCTTTCGTCTTTTGCATCCACTAATAGCAAATTCCTAATACAGGAACTAAGATGTTTAAGTGCTTTCTCTGTGCCCAGCATTTCCCTTAGTTTTAACTTAATTCTCCCAATTCTATGAAGGAGAAAGTTCACAAGCAAAGCAGTTGATGCTCAGAGGGCTGCACCAAGATGGCATTTACCCTATACAGGCAGAGCAGAACTCAGATGCAAAACCAGTAGAGTATAATCATATATTAAAATATTGGTTTGTTTATTTTAAAGCAAACATCTGGGCATGTAAAATTAAACAAAAATTGCAAGAATATTAAAAATGAGATAAAATTAAAACTGCTTTAAAATAACTACACAAATAACTACAACTTATATTTGAACATACTCCCTTATAAATATAAACATAGTAGGGGTGCAGAGGGGTGCATGTCCGCATTGTGCATGTCTGTATGAAGACAGTTCTGGAGGATTTTTGCTTTTATTTTCTGGATTTATCACTTTATATATTTATTTGGAGAAGACTGTAGAGATATAAAAATTAGTGGCATAAGAAAATCTTTCAGCATAAAAACAGCATAGAAAACATAAAACCAAACATAGAAAAGTATAAAATGCAGAAAAGTCCTCATTGGTACTTATACTTCAAGAGCATCAAGAAAAAGGCTAAATTATGGTCTCTTTTAAAGGGCTTAAAAACATATAACTTTAAGAAACTTATTATTGCAAAGTTAATTTTTGTGGGGCAATCATAATCTAAACTGCCAGTTTATATAATCTGGATTATAATTTCTTGTGGTTCTTCTTCCCACTTACCAAGAGTAGCCTCTTGCAGGGTTTCTATTGTTGAAGAGTCTTTGTTCCTTTTCAATTTCAGGTCCTCTTTTATCATTAACTGTTGTTATATGTGTATGAGTGTTTGTGTGTGCATTCCTAAATATATAAGTATATCCTACTTAGTCTGTATAATGTTACTTGTACGTAACAAGTTACAAATCCACAGCTGGGACCTGTAGAAGCCCAGCGAGCGCTCACTGCTTATAGGTGGCGTAGCCTTAAAATTCAGAGTTTGAAAATTATACAAAGTTACATAAAAGATCAGTAAGAGGTGAATGACTTATCAGTTATTGATAGCATTCCTGAAAACAATCACTTTATAAGACCTACAACTCCTTTTGTCATGTACACAATCCTTTTTGTTCTCTTAACTTACCTTTCAAAAATAAAATAAATATTTTTATTTAGAAGACATTTGATTTTTCATATTACTCTCTTTTTTTATAGTTTCTAGAAATTGTTTTTCAATAAATCTTAATAAAGTGGCATGAATGTCTGCAATAACCAACAGCTATCTAACCATACATAAGATCTGATCAACAAGAGGGAAGTTATGCCTGATACTGGAAAGCTCGCCAAAAGCCTGGGGCTAGTGAAGTTGTTGATCCTGGAGAACCTACAACTGTCACCTTACTAACCCAGCACAATCCCTAACTCCATCCAAAAATCTGTCCTTATAAATGCAGATAAGTTTAGTCCTCACCCCTCATCAAGGAAACTTCCCTTTTCAGTAGACAAAGGCCATTGCCACAACCAATCAAAAGACAGAATTGTAGAACCTCTGCTATTAAAATTCTAGCGGCTCACTTTACCTCTGTACCCATGAAAGGCACAGAAGTCACAGGCTGTCCAGATAAAAGCCTCCTTCAAACAGCTCCCTAGGCTTTTGGTTTTATTTGTGACAGTTTTTCTTCAGTGAGACCTCATACTGCCATGTTATCCATAGCCATCAAGGAACAGCACCTTTAATTCCCTGTCTGTGAGTATTAATTAGAAGTGAAAGGGCCCTGAAAATCGAGACGATGAAAACCAGAAAGGTGAAAGTAAAAAGAGGGGAGTACACAGAGTATTATCAGCAGATACATGGTTTAACCTAGTCTTGGGATGCTAAAGTGTTTATACTAGGAGGACCTAAGACAAAATGCTTCGTTCCTGGTTCCCCCCAGATCTCTCACCTACATCTGTTCCTAGGTCAGTATTCTAAAGCCATAAATAAAACTAGAAAAAGGGAACAGAGTCAAATACCCATTTATTCTTACTTTGTTTAAGTGTACATTCTAGGCTTGTTTGAATTTTTAAAAGACTATTTCCCTTTTTATATTGAAGATAATTTTATACAATGTATTTTGAGGATGGTTTCTCATTCCTCAATTCCTCCCCAGATCCTGCCACCTCCCCATCACCCAACCAGCTCCTCTCAGTTCCTCCCCACCTCCTCAGCCACCCAATAAACTTCTCTTCTTTAATTTTTCTGTTTAGATTTTAATTTTCTTCCTGTCTAAATGAGATAAATAATTCTATTTTGGCTATGACATTCCTGTCGAAGTAGAGAATACTTTCCAAAATATAGAAATACTTAACAAAGGGGCTGAACTATTTAAATTTGTTTTTTGATTAAAATTGAAGAGCATACAACTGAAGTAGAGAATATTTTCCAAAATATAGAAATGCATAACATAGGGACTGAAATTTTATAATTTAGTTTTTAATTAAAATTCTTCGTATGACATATTTTGATTAATTCTTTATAGTGAAGTTCTTATAATTACCATTCAAATTATTTCAGTTTGCTTTGTGTTTGTGAGATCTGAACCTGAGAAAGGTATTTTCCAAGTGAGCATAAAACTGCAGAGAAATACAAGACTCCAAATATCTACTTTGGGTCTCAGTTCCCCAAAAAAACTTTGAAGAGTTTCCGTGGATGGGCATGTACAACTCAGCCACTTTTCACCAATGTTCGATGGAGGTTTCAACATTTCTTGGAGAGCCTGTAAGTACTGATGCCTTTGCAAAAGCCCAAATGAGTCCCATACTAGGTAGAAAGTGAGAACACCGTGTAACACACTGGACTATTCGTGGAAATTATCCAGGTGCTTCATAGGCAGCATCTGCCCCCAAAGCACACAATATTCAGCAGCGCATATTCACAGTAGTTAGGGAATGTGAACATGCTTTAAAGTCCTCTCTTATTAATTGGCCTATTCTGTCAGTTTCTGGGAGGTGTTTGTTAGACTATCCCAACATAATGGATTTACCTATTTCTCATTTAATTCTGTTTGGTCTTATTTATGTATTGAGAAGCTCCATGTTAAACACATAAATATGTATGTGTGGGCTGTCAACCAGAATCACTTGACGTTTTATTCTTATGCAGTACCCAAGCAGCATTCCTTGCCTTTGGTAGCAAACTTTATCCTTAGTAAAATTTTTTGTACAGCATGTATCATTTTGATATTGCTCCTTTGATGTCCCTCTCTTCCTTATGTTCATCACTT
>NC_022015.1:63718626-63721431 GCF_000317375.1 Microtus ochrogaster | reverse complement strand
TATAGATATAGATATAGATATAGATATAGATATAGATAGATATAGATATATGTATATATATCCTTTTCCTCTTTGTTTCACTACAGCTTTATATTTAACTTATAAATCTAATTAAATACATGAAGTTAGCACTTTTGTCTATTTGACTATCTCTGACCATTAATGAGTCGATTGTACATTATTGATATGTTTGAACTGTAAGTCAGTAATTCATCGGTTGTACTATTTGTTATTCTTCCATATCATCGGAATTTTTCCCTTTTTTAATTCTTTCCAACTTTTTTTTAATTTGACACAATTTTGAAAGATGCATTCAGTCTATTTGACGACTTAACAGTACTTCTATATGTTTCTAGTGATGGCCTAGCTTACCCACTCCTTACTTTGAATTCAATGTGCATAACTTTCCATAAATCTCCACTGGTTTTTTTTTTCTTTCTTTCATTGCACCTCTTTTTTTCCAGTAACAGAAGCATAAAAACATCACTAAGACAATTCCATTTGAGCTATAAGAATTAAATCATAGGAGTATAAATATAGCTCCATGTAAGAACCCCCCTATGGGGGAGTATAGCAGCTGGTCTAACACAGAAGCAGCTGCCCTGAGAAAGGTTGTTTAAAGAAAATATTTTTAGTTTCTTTGAATTTCCATCTTGGTTTCTGGAACCGTAGCATCCGTTGTACTCTATACCATATGTTGGGAATGTTTATATTTTGCAGCTGAGTTTCCAACTTAAGACAATTCTAAATTATCCTGGAGTCCTTGAGGTAGAGATCTCTAAAACCTATATTTATTGCAAAATACAGAAACTATATTTTCCACAGCTCATGGGTCTCATTCTGATTCGCATACAGATGTCCCAGCAGTGACTTGTAACTTAAAAGGCATTTTCAGTCTTTTGTAAGAAGTCAACAGATGGACTATAATGGCCATTAGGATGGCCCAACTACTGAAATACAGCTGCAAAGTCTCCTTATTAGTGTGTATCAGTTGTCTAAGATGAGGGATTCCTTTGGGACACTGCTGTGCATGCATATGGCAAACTTCAGCCACTTGTGACAGTACATGCTTCAATTACTCAAAAGCCTTATAGACTTAGAATATATTTTGGACCTATTATGGAACTGAATGTCAGAGAGGTGAGATATCTAATTTAAGTTGTAAAGCCAGAATCTGAAACCACTGCTCTCTGCTCCAATGGTTTCCTCCTAACTTCAAAGTCTATATAACTAAAGTTTTTGTCATGGGGCTTCTGTTGTGTCCATTTAGACATAAGGAAGCAGTTACATTTTCCAGAACCAAGGACTTCATTTTTCCCCTGATATTCCTTTTTCTTAATCTTTGTTGGTAGATTTTTGGGATCTAACTAGATACAATGATGTGCAAAGATCACAAATCACAGATTGTCTTACTGTATGCGTCCCAATGCAGTTAAGTTCATCCCAGTAAGATTATGAAGAAATTTGTGAATACTTCTGAAAAATCCCCAAGAAGAAGAAGAATTACACCCATTTTCTTCCTTCCAAATTACACTTTACTTCTTAGGATGAAAACTTACAGAGTCTGGAATGCCAATAGTTATATTTACCTCTGAGGATGGACTCTGTCTTAAGGAGGGTAGAGTGGAAGGCTGGATAGAGCTGAAAACCTTTAAGGAAACACAAAAAATCCCAAACTATAAACTCCATGTTTCTTTCACACACAAACAGCAAATCATCTTGGAATGATGATAAAAGTCACAAAATAATCCCACACCAGTTAGAATTATGAATAATAAAGGGTTATTTACTTAAGGGAAAGCTTACAGATCACTGTCCTAGATCACTGTCCTCTGCACGAACAGGAACAGTGTCTTGCAGCTGGAAGCAGGATCCAGAAGCAAGAGAGTGAGCACACGCTTTACAGCTGATTGTACAGTATCAACGACCATGCCCAAGTGGGCTGGTATCATACTGGCTACTGGCTAAAGGAGCGGAATGTGCTCCCACAGCATTGGAAAATTCCTAAATTATTATTAAAATTATTCATATCTCTTTTGAGTGCTATCCATCACTCTTCCTTCTCTTTGCTATCCCTCCAATTTCCCTTCTTTTGCTAAAGTTGCATCCATTTACTAAGCACTGGGCTTTAACAAGCAACTTTTATAATTAGAAGACAGCTGTATTTTACTTAGAATTATTCATTCTAGTTAATGTGTATGAGTATTTCTCTGCATCTATATGTTTGTACCATGAGCACGTCTGGTACCCACAAAGACCATAAGAGGCACTACACAAGCTCTCTTAGAAATGGAGTTATAGATGGGTGTGAGCTGCTTGTGTGTGCTGGGAACTGAAACCAAGCTCTCTGCAAGAATGACAAGTTCTCTTAACATCTGACCATCTTTCTAGCCTGAAGAGCTATTTTAAATCTAAATTTAGGTCAGCCCCTTGAATATTGGTCCTCAGAGCTAGTGAATCTGTGTAGAAGGCTGAGTAGTTGGATGCTGATGAGGTCATCTAGTGTGTTAGGTGGTTTTGAATGTGATCATGAAATTACTTTATTGATTTTGGAAGCTGTAATGATTGTTCTTGGTTATGAGAATGACTACATCTAGAATTAACTAAAATCAAAGGAGCTGAATATATGAAAGAGAGAGACTTTTTATTGGTTAAATAATTTAAAGTGGTAAGACCCGTTTTTAATCTGGATCTTTTTTTTTTTATTTTAATTTTCCTTTCTGGATCCCCAGGTGACTCTCTGCAATATGAATGTCTCTAAACACAAATAGGACCCTGTTGATACCCTGTCTAACACTCCTGTTA
>NC_022015.1:63683581-63717149 GCF_000317375.1 Microtus ochrogaster | reverse complement strand
GAGGTAAGCCAGACCCAAAAAGAGGAACATGGGATGTACTCACTCATATTTGGTTTCTAGCCATAAACAAAGGACATTGAGCCTATAATTAGTGAACCTAGAAAAGCTAAATAAGGAGAACCCAAAGAAAAACATATAGGCATCCTCCTGAATATTAACCTTCATCAGGCGATGAAAGGAGACAGAGACAGAGACGCAATTTGGAGCACTGGATAGAAATCTCAAGGTCCAAATCAGGAGCAGAAGGAGAGAGAGTACGAGCATGGAACTCAGGACCACGAGGGGTGCACCCACACACTGAGACAATAGGGATGTTCTATTGGGAACTCACCAAGGCCAGCTGGCCTGGGTCTGAAAAAACCTGGGATAAAACCGGACTCTCTGAACATAGCGTACAATGAGGACTACTGAGAACTCAAGAACAATGGTAATGGATTTCTGATCCTACTGCACGTACCGGCTTTGTGGGAGCCTAGGCAGTTTGGATGCTCACCTTACTAGACCTGGATGGAGGTGGGTGATCTTTGGACTTCCCACTGGGCAAGAAACCCTGATAGCTCTATGGGCTGACAAGGGAGGGGAACTTGATTGGGGGAGGGGGAGGAAAATGAGAGAAGGTGGCGGGGAAGAGACAGAAATGTTTAATAAATAAATAAACGGAAAAAAAGAAAACCGCAAAAAAAAAGATGTTATAGTTTTTAATATCCTCAGCAAAAGACAGCTTTTAGGTTAGGTATATTCTCTTGTAGTGGAATTTTAAAATGTATTTGACAAAACTCTTTCCTGCTGAACAAGTGAATTATTAGAATCTGTGTCTACTATCAGTATTGTAGTATTGAGGGGGGAAGGGAGTAGATGGAGATGAAAAAAAGTATGTCACAATCAATAAACTGTGGTGTTTCCAGAAGCATCAGTTTGGGGCACAAAAGATAAATGAGAACCTCATTAGCTAAAGGAAACAATCTTAAATTTAAAATTAATAAAAATTTTTATCACTCATTACCTGTTAGACTTAATAATATTATGGGATCACTTATGAGTCTTGATATCAGCCATTCACCCTATGTTATTTTTATTTCCATTTTCCAGTTAAACACTTTGCATGTAAGTGCTATAGATAACAGGCACTGTGTAATTTAGGAAACAGAAATGGATGTTTAATGTTCCATTAAATTAGAAAGTGAAGCTGTGTGATTTGGGCTATGCCAACCAGAAATAATAGAACCCAGAGAGATTATAGGCACATTTTACTTGGTGATGAAAGATTTGCCCGTGTTTCAAAGAGGAAACATCAACGTCTATCATCTGTGTATGTCTTGAGTGTTGAACTAGAACTCTGTAGCTGCCTGTGATTTCATATATCAGCATTGCAACGAGACTGCTCTAGGATGGTGCTTGTAGTGGTGAGACCCAGGTAGCTATGGCAACTTATGCTGAAGAAGTTGAGGGGCAGTAGGAAGGAAATACAGACAGCATGTGTCTGAAGATTTGGAATCGTCAATCCTGTGCTTTGAGAGTTGTAACGGAATATCTTTCATTTCATTTTGAAGACCTCATATCTGAGTATACTGTATTTTCCTCATTTCCATTCCCTCCTCCCTTTCCTTCTTCCCTCAACCATTCCTTCTCTGGAGTGTTTTCCTCTGGGGAACAAGCATTGAAACATACAAACATATGGGGGCCATTTGCGTTCAAACTATGACAAATATTGTAGTAGTAAGTTCTCATCTGGGACTTATAACCTCTACAGTCACAGATTTTGAGCTAAGTTTATAGTCCCAGGTATAAATTTTCTACAGTTGATTGGAATTGAGGTCCAATTATACAGCTGTCATTTACCTCTAAGATATGTGTCACTATTGCCACACTGGAGGCATTTTGTCAGTCCTGTCACTGTTGAGGTTTTTAGGCTTTATAGCTAGCTAGAGATATTGATCAATTTTCTCTCTTGGTAGTTTGCATTGTACCCTCTGATACTGTACGAGTTATTTCTCAGGTTGAGGCTTCCATGTCAGGACCTGCCCAATTTCTCTAAGTCTTGTGACTGAAGTATGTGGTATCTTCAAAAATAATGACTTGCCTTCATGTTCTGGCAGGCAATCAAAGAAGAACAGCAATAGTTCATATTATTTTGGGGGTCATTTTGACCCTCTGACTAATAACCCAAATGGATGCATCCTCTGCCTAGGGCTGGGATTTCTATTAGCTAGCCTATATGACTCCTGGGGTGGGGAGTATTATCCCACAGTGTGAGCTAACAAGAGCAAAATCGTGTGTGAAAATATTTTTAATTTTTTAATTGATTTTTATTGAACTCTACATTTTTCTCTGCTCACCTCCTTGCCTTTCCCCTCCCTCCTTCAACTCTTCCCCAAGGCCCCCATGCTCCCAATTTACTCAGTAGATCTTGTCTTTTTCTACTTCCCATGTAGATTAGATCTATTTAAGTCTCTCTTAATGACCTCATTGTTGTCTAAATTCTCTGGGATTGTGATTTGTAGACTGGTTTTCTTTGCTTTATGTTTAAAAGCCACCTATGATTGAGTACATGTGATAATTGTCTTTCTGTGTCTGGGTTACCTCACTCAAAATGATGTTTTCTAGCTCCATCCATTTGCCTGCAAAATTCAAGATGTTGTTATTTTTTTCTGCTGTGTAGTACTTCATTGTGTAAATGTACCACATTTTCCTTACCCATTCTTCGGTTGAGGGCATTTAGGTTATTTCCAAGTTCGAGCTATGATGAACAATGCTGCTATGAACATAGTTGAGCACATGTCCTTGTGGCATGATTGAGCATTTTTGGATATATACCCAAAAGTGGTATTATTGGGTCTTGAGAAAGGTTGTTTTCTAATTTTCTGAGAAATCGCCACACTGACATCCAAAGGGGCTCTACCAGCTTGCATTCCCACTAACAATGCAGAAGTGTTCCCTTTCCCCACAACCTCTCCAGCATAAGTTGTCATCAGTGTTTTTGACCTTGACCATTCTTACAGGTATAAGATGGAATCTCAAAGTTATTTTGATTTGCATTTATTTCTCTGATGACTAAGAATGTTGAACATTTCTTTAACTGTCTTTCAGCCATTTTAGATTCATCTGTTGATAGTTCTGTTTAGGTCTATATGCCATTTTTTATTAAATTATGTGTTCTTTTGGTGTCCAATTTCTTGAGTTCTTTGTATATTTTGGAGATCAGACCTCTTTCTGATATGGGGTTGGTGAAGATCTTTTCCCATTCTATAGGCTGTCGTTTTATCTTGTTGACCGTGTTCTTTACTTTACAGAAGCTGTTCAGTTTCAAGAGTTCTCATTTATTAATTGTTTCTCTCAGTGTCTGTGCTACTCGGGTTATATTTAGGAAGTGGTCTCCTGTACCAGTGTGTTCAAGTGTAATTCCCACTTTCTCTTCTATAAGGTTCAGTGTGGTTGGCTTTATGTTGAGGTATTTGATCCATTTGGACTTGAGTGTGTGAAATTTTATAATTTGTAGATATAAGAAGCCTTAAAAGTCAAAGTGTTGACATGACTACATTCCCTCCATGGGGCCTGGAACAAATCTCTTTCTCCTGGTCTTTTTGAGCCTCTAGAGGCCACCTACATCTTTTGGCTCATGATGCCATATCATTTTACCTCTGCCTAGTTACCAGTTCTATGTCTCTGTCTCTGACTCTCTCACCTCTCTTATAAGTATTTTGGAAGTGCACTGGAACTACTTAGAAAACCCAGGTAATCATTCCCTTCTCAAATCTCTCTGTGTATTCAATCAAAAAACACTATTTTTGTTGGCATGTATAGCAATGCAGTTACTGGCTCCAGCGATTAGTGCAGGCATGGCTTTGAGGGAAATGTTATTCAACTTACCGTATCCATATTTTAAGACCATGTGACACTGGAGGCTTATCCCTGTTATGCTCTAATTTCCTGGCTGCATTCACTTTCAATACCTCCTTCCTTCCTCCATACTCAGAAGATAATATTCTCATCTTCCTACCTATACAAACCATCTTCAGTGTTATCATGACACTAATGTCTCTCATGTCTCCTGGAACAATCTTCCCATAAATATATTTCTTCTTTCCTACATTTTCAATGTCATCCCCATTGTTGGTAGATATTTTTATTGTCTTGTTCCTTAGACAAAACTGTTTTTTTTTTTAAGTTTTCCCCACACATTTCTGTTACATCAGACTCTTGTTTTTTTGTAGTAAGAGCTGCGGGTTGCATTCCTCCCGCCACCAGCTAGCTTTACCCGAAATAACAACACACAAATTGTATTCACTTAAACACTGCTTGGCCCATTGTATCTAGCCTCTTCTCAGCTAACTCTTGCACCTGAACTAGCCCATTTCTTATTTTTTTAATTCCTTTCTTTTATTTACTTATATTTCTACATCCTAAAACTTGCTACCTCTTTGAACTATCGGCATGAACTTAATTTTTTTTGGTTTTTTTTTTTAATTTTTTATTTTTTTTTATTGAAAAAAAAATTTCCACCTCCTCCCAGCCTCCCACTCCTCTCCCCCTCCCTCTCCAGTCTGAAGAGCAGTCAGGGTTCCCTGCCCTGTGGAAAGTCCAAAGTCCTCCCCCCTCCATTTTGGTCTAGGAAGGTAAACATCCAAACTGGCTAGGCTCCCACAAAGCCAGAACATGAAGTAGGATCAAAACCCAGTGTCATTGTCCTTGGCTTCTCAAAAGCCCTCATTGTCTGCCATATTCAGAGAGTCCGGTTTTATCCCATGCTTTTTCAGTCACAGTCCAGCTGGCTTGGTGAGCTCCCAATAGATCAACCCCACTGTCTCCGTGGGTGGGTGCACCCCTCGTGGTCCTGACTTCCTTGCTCATGTTCTCCCTCCTTCTGCTCGTCATTGGGACCTTGAGAGCTCAGTCCAGTGCTCCAGTGTGGGTCTCTGTCTCTATCTCCATCCATTGCCAGATGAAGGTTCTATGGTGATATGCAAGATATTCATCAGTTTGGCTATAGGATAGGGTCATTTCATGTTCTCTATCCTCAGCTGCCCCAGGAACTAACTGGGGACCTCGCCTTGGGCACCTGGGAGCCCCTCTAGGTCCAAGTCTCTTGCCAACTCTAAGATGGCTCCCTTAATTAAGATATGTACTTCCCTGCTCCCCTATCCAACCTTCCTTTATCCCAATCATCCCATTTCCCCAAGTTCTCCCCATCCTACCCTTCTCACTTTTTTCTAATAAGGTATGTAGCACCCCAAGGTGCGCTTACCGGGAAGATTCTAGCCTACGTCCACCCTGGGTCAGAGCTTCATCGCGTGTGCCTGGGAGAGGGGAGCATGGCCTCTGAGCTCACTTCCTCTTCTTCCCAGCATTCTGTTCTGTTTATTCCTCCACCTATGTTTTAACCTTTGAGGGCCAAGCAGTTTTTTTTTTATTTTTTAACCAATGACCTTCCTCCATCAGTTTTTTGTTTGTTTGTTTTGCTTTCATGTTTTTGCTGTTTTGTTCTTTTCTGTTTGTTTGCTTGGTTGGTTAGCTGTTTTTTTTTTTTCTTTGTTGTTCTTCCTCTGATTTTACTGATTTTGTTTCCTGGATTGTCATCTTTTCCTTTGAATATCAATTTACTGCTTTGCATCACACCGAGCAAATGAGTTATAAATCAATGTCTTTAGCCCTCCCTTGGTTGGAGGACCTAGTAAGAAAGTTCCTTCCAGACTTCTGTGGTGAACACTCTGGGCTCAGCATGCCCATACTGATCTCTTCCTCCTTGTTCATTTTCTCTCTTCCTAATTAATTCTCTATTTTCTCTGTCATAGATAGTGGCATTCTCCTTTTACTCAAGATAAAAGGGCTAGTGAGATATTAAATACTTGGATAGGCTTTATTTCTGCTTTCCAATTAAAAACTAATCACCAATTTTTCCTAATTTTATTATGAATGCATGTGTAAGTATGTCATCTTTGAACTACACTTCTAAACCACCACTTATCTGCCACGGCCTTCTAATTATCACACTTTGCCGAGACTTTGATCTCCTCAAATTCATTACAATGATGTAGGACCACATGCCTAAGACACAAATCTTCCTTATAATTAGATTTCAAAGCTTTTTTTTTTAAATCACAACTTCTCAAAGACTATCAATCACTTCAGAAATTTTGAGCTCTCTGACATGTCAAAGGTTTTCAGTGTTATGACCATTTCCTACCTGAGCAGGTTCCTCTCAGCTGCCCCTTATTCTGCAGTAGATAAACTACTTGTGGTCCTAAAATACCACTCAATTTCCTGTTTTATGTCTTCCTTCATTTCTTCTAACTAAAATTATCTTGATATTTTACTATACGTGTCACTCAAAATAATAACAATATTACCATGCATTGTATCAATTTTATAACCTCAGTTTTTAAGCAGGAAAATTACCACTAGTTCAAGGAAGTCTGGCCTGTACAATAAATGCCAAATTATTCCAAAATACACAGAGAGATTCTGCTTCAAAAGATTAAAAATATCCACATATAAGTGAATAAAGATCATATCAAAAAAACTCCATCCCATCTTTTGGAAGAGGGAGCATCCTGTTCTTGAAGTTGTTTCTTGCTCAGTATTTCTATGGGAACCTATTTTAAAAAACTGAATTTTTCTTTTAGCAACATGCTTAGGTTTAGAGAAGGAGAAAGCCACATTGTAACTCCAAAACCAGCTTTATTCTTTACTTGAGTTGGAATTATAACTTTTTTGAGAAATAAAGAGAAATTAATTTTTAGGTAGCGAGAATTTTCCTTGTGGAGAATATTGGTATCACCAGATCTGATTTTTCTTTGTTTGGTATTTTTTTTCTAGATAGCTTTCTTTTCCTCTTATTTGCCAAAATGTCTAAGGTCTTTTGACTTCTTGAAGATGGGTATTTCTGTTTTTCCGTAAAGACAAAAAATCCACAGAACCTTGCCTGACCTTTATAGGGTGAGTTTTCTTTTCAATATATTGAATTGCCACATTGATTGATGAACTATTACTTCTCCTTATGAAGAAGTCTCTCCTGTTCAAATTTAATCTTTATTAATTTTGATGGTATTCATATTTTTCTTCTCCTGTGGAAATAAAAGCAAAACCCTTTTCCCAAGATAACACATATCCTGATTTCCATTCTGAGCTCAACATATCCTTAAAGTACACAGGCTGATTTAGTTCAGTGGTTTTTTTCTATTGTCTGATGCCTTTATGCAGTCATTCCTTTCTGATTAGCATTTAGAAAATTTAAAGTTAATATGACATTATGCAGTCTATATCTGGGGTATTTATCATCCCTTTCTGTTTTTCAAACATTTCTTTTAAAGTTCAATAGATCATTTGACAATCACTTGTTCTGTAGGATTATGTATTATATCTATAATATGCTTTACATATTTACATATGCAAAACATTCTTTCATTTTACTAAAAACATGTCTTGTTTTATTTTATTTTAAAAAGAAAACAAACTAGCTTTTTTATTTTATATACCAATCCCAGTTCCCACTCCATCCCCTCTTCATATTTCCTCCATCTCCCCTCCCTATCCACTCCTCAGAGAATGTAAGGCACATTGTTTTGGGAAAGGTCAAAGACCCTCCCTACTACATGTAGGCTGAGAAAGGTATCCATACAAAGAGAATGGGTTCCCAATAGGGATAAATCTTAGTGCCACTGCCAGTGGACCCACAGTCTGCCCCAGCCATACAACTGTCACCCACATTCAGAGGCCTCCTTCCCTGTTTTGCTGGAGTTGGTGAGCTCCCATAAGCTCAGGTAAGCTATTTCAATGGGTCCCCATCATGGTCTTGAACTTTTTGCTCATATTCTCACTTCTCCACTCTTCAACTGGACTTTGGGAGCTCAGCCCTGTACTCCACTGAGGGTCTCTGCCTCTGTTTTCATCAGTTGCTCCATGAAGTTTCTATGGTGATATTTAAGATAGTCATCAATCTGACTTCAAGGCAAGGCCAGTTCAGGCACCCTCTCTTCTATTGCTCAGAAATGAATGGAACTAGATAAAACTATTCTGAGTGAGGTAACCCAAACCCAGAAAGATGAACATAGTGTGTACTTACTCATAAGTGGATACTAACTATAAAGCAAAGGATACTGAGTCTATTGTTCATGATCCTAGAGAAGCTAAGTAAGAAAGTGAACCCTAAGAAAAACATATATAGATCCACCTGGAAAGGGGAAATAGACAAGATTGCCTGACAAAATTGGGAGCATGGGGGTAGGAGGAGAAGGGAAGGCAGAGGGAGAAGAAGAGTGGAGAAGGGGAGAATGGAGGAGAACTTGAGGGAACCGGATAGTTGAGATGGAAGGACTGAGATGAGGTCAAGGAAAGAGATAATTTGATTGAGGGAGCTATTTTGGGACTAACAAGAAACCTAACAGTAGAGAAATTTCCAGGAATCCACAAGGATGACCTTAGCTAAGATTCTAAGCAATAGAAACCATGACTTCTAATGGGTGTGTAATTAATTAAAGAATCCATCTTTTCAGAACTCAAAGCTGTTGCCCATTAAAATCCTGAAAACGTATCTATTGTATGCTGTGCATATTTTAATTTTCCAAACTCCGAGAAATAAAAATCATCCATTTGTCCGTTTCTTTGCCTACCCATATGGTTACTTACTGCAGGTAGGGAAGTTTGATTATACAAGGAACAAGTGGGGACATTTTTCACAATTTTCTTGACTTGTTGCCAAGTGATAGATAAATCCAGGATGCTAGACAGAGGAAGTAGCTTCAGCTCTCAGTTAGCCAGGAAATCAGAGTGGAGAAATAGCTGTATTCTGCAGCAGAATGTATTGCTTAGCTGTGATTTTCAGTATTCTGGGTATATTAAAACATTTTTAACTTATTGTGGACTTAGCAGATCACAAACCCACTCTGTGTTAAAAAGCATCTGCACATTAATATTTTCCACGAAACCTAGTTCTCCATATGTGTCTGTAAAAGTTTCATTCTGTTTCAGCTGTGAAAAATAAAACTGATATATAATTCAATATGTTCAATAGATCAGCCTTTAGATTTTGTGGTTTTTAAATCCTCTGCATGACTACTATCTAATAAAAATAGAATAGAACCACATATTTAACTTTAAATTTTCTGCTAACTATGTTAGAAAATAAGGCTAAGGATGAAAATCAATTTTAATAATATACTTTACCTAACCCAGAAGATCTATAATATTATTTTACTGGTACTCATTCAATATTGCTAGAAATTATATTCTTTGTAAATATTGGCTTTAAAATACAATGTCATGTTTTATGCTTAGAACCTATCTCAATTTGAATTAACCATATACTGAATGCTCACGGGCCACTTTTATCCAATTACTATCATATGAAACAGCTCTACGTGCTTATATTTATTTTATAGTGTTTTGAGTCAATATTTATTCTTATATATATAATTATCTCTCACTATATTTGTGAAATTTTGGAAAGTTTTCATAGCTTGTTTCCCCTTCTCTTTAATAATATGTTTTGAAGCCATATATTATAAAATGAATAAAGGTTTAGTTTAGAGAAATTATGTTTGATGACTTTTGCTTGCTTGTTTTGTGGTTCTGGTATCAAGCCCAGGACCTTATTCACAGTAATCAAGCACACTAACAGCTGACCACATCCCAAGCCATGAAAAATATACTGTGAATTTTTCAGGTCTATCCTGATCTCGGACAGCCTCATTTACCTGGAAGTGCAGTATCACAGTGGATAGGACACATTCCAACTTGAAGAGACACGCTCAGTGTTTCAGTGGTTCTATTTTTCCAACAATTATATCACTACTGTGCAGGGTGGCATGCGAAGAGCTTCTGTAAATCTGCAGAAAGCTTTGCTCTAGCTAGGTGATGGTGTCCTTTAATCCTAGCAGTCAAGAGGTAGATGCAGGTGGATCTCTGTGACTTCTAGTCCAGGCTGGTCTACAGAGCTAGTACCAGGGCAGACTCCAAAACTATACAGAGAACCCTATCTTGAAAAAAACAAAAAACAAGAAAGAAAGAAAGAAAGAAAGAAAGAAAGAAAGAAAGAAAGAAAGAAAGAAGAAAGAAAGCCTTGTTCTATCTAAGACAGCAAGTGATTGACACAAGGTGAAATTGGGACTCCCATTTTCTATGTAAAGATTTTGCTTTCTAGTACAGAGAATTTGGAATGTTTCTTCATGGGCAGAAGGTAACTTTTGTACAATCTCTCTCCGTGTGTAGGCTGTTCAGTTCCTACTATTCACAATGTCCTTCCTAAGTGCATGGTCTAATCCCTTTAACACTACTCGAGCTGCTTACTCAGGCGTGGAGTGTTCGGGATAGAAGCTGACTCAGATACAGTCCAGCATGCTCTTCGCTGTAAATAACTAAGTCTCCAGGGGTTCTTGCTATTGTGTGTCATCGACTCTCATTCTCTTCAGAGCCTCATTTGTATCCCATACTCTCATTTCTTGATCTTGGCAACCCAGCAATGGGAATAAACTGAGGAGTATTTTGCCAATTTTGTCAAATAAAAATTAAAATTAAAAAAATTAATAAATCTCCCAAAATTGTTTGCTTAGGTAATAGATAAATCTCCCAAAATTGATGTGGTGGGAAAGAAGCATATTCAAATATTTCAGCCAGGGCTTTGTTATTTATCTCTCAAATTCTAGAGACTCTAGAAGGAGCTGCACCTTGCTTAAAACGCAATGCAGAAGAAATAGTTCTTTGACCCTGGATCAGCTGAAAGAACAGAAATCAAAATCTCAGTGATCTCCTAGAAGCTTTTCTTCAGAATATAGAGCCTCATTTCAAATGAGGTTAGAAATCAAAGCAAGATGAAAGAAAGAAAAACAAGCATCTAAATTGGGACTTCTCAAATTTCCAGAAATATGCATGATGACAATTTTCTCAGAACATAAAATTGCAAGCAGTGTATGTGGGGTTGCAATTTTAGCACCCCAAACATTTGTCAATTTTAAAATGCAGCAATTTCAATGACACCCAAAGGACTGTGAGTGCTCATGCATAAATTGATAAGTCGCTTTGATCTGGCTAAAGGTTTTCAGTGTGATTCAAATGCTTCCAATTACACGATTGAATGAATTAGAGGAATTTGGCTATGTTTCTGAAGTATTTGGTCAATGCCAAACTAAACACACTACTGAGGAAAAAGGAACAACCAATGTATAGATTGTCTTCAATTCCAGCGGAGTTGTGTTGTCATAAATATGACTCGAAAATACTTCTATCACTCTTAACAAAAACATCTGCACATTAGAATTTATACTCTTGATCACATGATATCTTGATAGCAGATCACTGTATGTCCCTAAAAGGCACAGAAGAGAACATATCACTAGTTTGTGAAAAAAAATCAAAATTTAAAATTTGAAGTGTGATTTCCACTTAGTGCTTGCTGCCTTTACAGTTTTATAGAGTTAAAAATCCTCAGTAGAACTGTTTTAGCCAGGGCCTTCCTATCATTTTAATCACCCTGACAGCAGATGGTAAGTGTGGCTCACTAGTATACCTCTGATTTCCTCCTCTTTAGAGCCAGTGTTGTAGTTGAGCATTATTACGATATCCAACCCCGCCCCTAACATTCCTGAGAAAAAAAATCTTGTGACTGAGATTTGCCCCAAGAGAGGGGCCAAGATCATCATACCTCAAGTACAACCAATGTGAGAAGGCCTCTATGGACCAGCATCCTCCTGGCTTCTATGCCCCAGCATCCTCCTGGCTTCTATACCCCAGCGTCCTCCTGGCATCTATGCTCAGGCATATTCCTGGCATCTGTGCCATAGCATCCTCCTTTTTAGCCTCAGTTAAAGAATTCTAGGGAAAAGTTCTACCCTTGGATTTTGTCTATCTACAACAGGTTTTACTGTCTCTGCCTGACTCCATCTTCATGTCCCCCACCCCATTTTTTTCACTTTGGATATTTCTCTCAAATTCTGCCTCATTAACTGCTACTTTGAATATCCACATAATATTTATTACCATTCTCGCAATTCCTACCACGGTGCACAAAACTTGTGCCATTGAATTCATGCATCAACACTTAAGACACTGATAAAATATACCGAACTCTTCTTCAACCCAAAAATGACAAGCCAGAGCCACCACTCTCCAGAATCCTCCATGCATAAGATCTTAGCACTGACACACTTCCTAAGAGATCCTATCTCCTGACACAGCTCACTTGAGGTCAGCAATGCAAGCACAAAGGACTGGCACTTTATAGAGAACAAAGAGTGGCACCTTACAGCCTGGCTCTGTGCTCAGAGATGAGGATTATTGGTACTATAGAGCTGCTACTTTTTCATTTTTTATATCAAGTAGAGTTGGAGTGGAAGTGAAAACACAGATCTGGTCTTGACACACACTAGCTCTGGAGCCCTAGCAGTAGCTCCAGCAGAACACTCATTGAGCTGGAAATGTTCTTCCCTTTCTCCCAGTGAACAGCTGTATCTCCAGATGTAATGGCCACTACATGAACATCTTGGGCCCATAACACCAAGCAAGCAACAGCGCATTCTACTTGAAATGACAGATGGATGAAAAAGAAAAACCATACAACAAAACCAGAAACAAAGTGTATCTTTCTGGGTTTCATTTGTCTCCTTTCTTTGCTTAATTTATTCAGTTCACATTTGTCAAATGATGTATGCCAGACCTTGTAGTAGTAGCTGGGAGTGTATGATTTTTGTTCTCATGAATCTAGACTTTAAAAAAATAGAATGGAGTATGTAAAACAACAAATAGAGATTAAAATAGTGAACTGCCTTCATATAGCTTCTAAATCTTGCATAATTTAAAAATTATGGACCTCTAAAATAAAGTTCTGGACAAACTAAAGCAGGGGCGGGGGACTACAGGCAGAGTTGAGTAAAATGACACTTGAATAACTGACGGGAGTTTGGTAAGTGGTTTAGTGAAGGTATTTGAAACATCTAAAAAATAATTATAATAATATATGCAACAAAAGATATTCTTCTAACCATTTTTGGTGTATGATTCAGAGATATTATACACAATGTTATTCAGCTATTGCCATCTAATAATTTCTGAAAAGTTTTCATTATCACCAATAGAAATTCTGTACTCATCAAGTAATGATTCTGCTTCTTTCCCTGAAAAGTCCTTTGTAGTTTCCAAGCTGTTTTCTGTATCTACTCACTACCAGTTCAAATGTTAATTCTTCTTCCAAACCCCTGGCTAATGTACACACCAGGGATAAAGCTGCTCCTTTTCTGTCTTGATTAGACCTGGATTTGTTTTTTTGTTTTTTTTTTTTTTTTGGTATTTTTTCATTCTACTCTTTTTGATTCGGAATATTCCCAGGTACCTTCGCAGGCTAATAACATGTAATTTGGAGAATCAGAATATTCCCAGGTACCCTCATAGGCTGATAATATGTAATTTGAGATTGTTAACTCCCAGGGGTTTACAGCTAAACATTACTTTTAATAATAGCAGTCAGGGTATAAACTGTTAGTGAATACTGGAAATGCCAAGAAAGTGAAGACTGAAGATAGAGCCAATGCATTGTGAGTTATAAGATAGATAGATATTAGCCTTTGGGAGCTAGAGGTAGAATGCTCATGTCTACAGAACTTGGACACTAGATGGTGGTTTATTTAAGAGGTGACTAGATCATGAGGATGATAACTTCATCAATGAATTAACAACTTGATGGGATCAAAGCTAAATATGCTATTAATAGGTGGGGCTTGAGTGAAGAAAACAGGTCACCATGAGAACACTTCTGAAGGGTGTGGTCTCAAGACATTTCATTTTCTGCTATCCCTGCTTCCTGGCTACCATCAGGTGAACATTTTTTTCATCATGTCCTTTTCTTGATATTTCTCATTTGACTCAGTTATAAGCAATGAGACCAGTCTACTTTGGTCTGAAACCTCTAAAATCCAAAGCCAAAATTAATCCTTCATTCCTTTTTTTGATTTAGTGTGTGTGCTTGTGTGTGTGTGTGTGTGCGCGCGCGCGCGCGCGCGTGCGTATCCCATCTATCAACAGTTCCTGATGAGGCCAGAGGATCCCTTGAGATTAGAGTTACAGGTAGTTTTGAGCTACCTGGTGTGGGTTCTGGGGAATAAACTCAGGTTCTCTCAAGGACATTAAGTGCTCTTAACCATTGAGATACCTCTCCAGGCCCAATCCTTCACTTTTTAAATTTTTAAAAATGATTTTTAGTAGAGATAGAATTATATTACTTTAACCTTTAACCCTCCATTTCATTCATCAAATCGACATCATGTACATTTCCTCCCCCTCTCCCCAAGCCCTCTCAAGCTGACTACCTATTTGTCTTTGAGTATTATTGTTACACATGTACACACATGTGTGTGTATATGTGTGCACAAATAAATACAGCCTTCTGATTCTGTTTTTGTGGTTGGTTTTTTAGAATATTTTGCCATAGCAATGGAAAGTTAACACATGCCACTTTTCTGGATTATACCAGTTTCCACATGTTGCCTTATTTTCAAATGCATGGGAAAAAAAGCACACCTCAAAATGGAATAAGCATAGAGTTAAATATCATGGTAGAAGGAAAAGAAAAGATGCTGAAGAACCTAAATCTAATATAACAAAATAAGACATTAAAGTATTTGAATCTGTGAAGCATTTAAATAATTTCTGGCACAACAGAACATATATGATGTAAACCAACATTGGGGTCATTATTTGTGAACTGATAGAATATAAAGATAAAGGAAAAATGTTTCAGTAGTCAAGTTTTAGTGTAATAGTTACAAAGCAACAATTGGAATTACCATGGACTGAGCAGAAAGTACAAAGGCTGGCAACCAATGAATGATCTTCAAAATGTAGAATGAAAATATTTTTATATTATATTTTATTTTATTTTATTTTGGTTTTTCAAGACAGAGTTTCTCTGCATTAGAATTAAAATATTGTAAAACTAGAATTCAGTGTCAAACAAAGCAAGATAAAGTAACAAAAATACAAAACTTTAATTTAATATCTAATCAAAAATTGTTTAGTATCAGAGATAAAAGAATGGTATTTTCAGGCAAAAGTATAGGTACATTCTACCATACCAATAAACCACTAAATCCTAATGGCTAAACACTCCCAATTAAAAGACAGTGGTTAGTGAAGCAATGTAATAAATCATCAAGACCTGACCTTATGCTGTCTATACAAAATACGCTTTAAATATAAACATGAATTCATTGACATTTATAAAAAGATTAAAAGTTTTTATATCACCCAAAACCAAAAAGTGAGTGGTATATCAAGCAAGAATTGAAAGGCTGTAAAGAAAAAGGGCTCTTCTAATTCATATAAATATCAAAAATGACTTTGGTAAAACACTAGTAAAGAAACAGATGACTTAAACAACACTGTCATCTTCTCCTATCTAAAGACTATAGAACGCTAGCCCCATCACCTGTATAATAACATACAATCATTTCAGAATGCAGGGTGCATTCACCCCCATCATGCCCTGGAGATTAAACTAGGCTTAGTTTGTTGGCAAATGCCTGGATAACTGACTTTCTTCAAGTAGACTTTTCTTGAAAAGACAAGTATGAATTGAGCTGTACCTAGTCTATCCAGTTTTTAAAGGAAAACATGTTGGTTTGTTTCCTGTTACTGTAGTTGAGGCAAACCATAAAGAAAAGAAGTTCACTTAGTTAGCACTATTGGGGGTTCATAAGCCTGATGCAGGAGCACCCTCTTTTCAGTGAAGTCACCTCAGATGGTATTAAAGTCGCAGGAGTTTGTAGAAAAGGGAGACATTGTATGGTGCTGGAGTTGACTAGTTGTTTTCATATGGCGGTAACCGCGACATTTGGGAGAACACCTGAAAAACAGGAAAACTTTATTTTTCCTCATTTTCCAGAAGTTGACTGCTCATCCCTACAACCTTGGACAGGTCTTTATGACAATAAGAGTGAATGACAAGAGATATTCTTCTCCTCATCATAGACAGAAACCAAAGCACAGACATGAAGAGGCTATGGATCAGGTTTAATCTGCAAGGGCAGTGTCTAACAATCCTTCTTCCAAGATACTCTGCTCTTAATGTTTCTCCAACTTCCAAAACAGTGTTACCAGCTTACAGCAAATGTCTCATATGTGATTTGTGAGAGCAATTTGTATTTAAATCATAAGAGACAAAAATCCAAACCAAGATAGATATCATACCAGAACAAGACAGATAGAAATCCCTTTTTAAGGTACACCTTCCCCTAGTGACCCACAAACCTTCTACTAGGTCCCCCACCTCTTACAGGTCCCACCAAATGTCAATACTGCCACACCGAGGACCTTTCTTCCAACACATAAACTGATTCAAATCATATCCCAACTGTATCAGAAGATAGGCTCACTTCTTCTCTCGGTGTATCTGATCGTGGTGGGATTGGGAGCACTGTGTGAGTCACCCCCCAAATGTCCTGCTCAGTTCACAGGAGCTTTGTTCAAAACTAATGCAGTATTATGAGGACTTTTGTTGTTGCCAAACCTTCATGACCAAACTGCACAGAATGTCAAATTTAAAGTAAAATATAATAAATTATATAGAGCTAGGAACAGCTTTTGCAGCAAACAAACAGGTGTGAGTACTGCCCTGGCATTCATTGTCTTTAGAACCCTCAATTGTGATGTATGGCTGTTTCCTCATGTATAAGATAAGGATCCTAAAGACAATGTTTTAGGATTTCTGTAACAAGTAAATTTAAGTATGTATGCAAAATGGCATAATTTTGTTCAAGTCCTACAAAAATCATTTAAATATAAAAGGATATGCTATGCAGACATAAGATGCCCCGTACTGCACAGAGGCATTTGGTGATGACTGCTGTCAGTGCTCGGAAGGGAGAATTAGTTTACCAGGCACACTGCATAAAAAAGTCAAGACTGTCTGACAGTGAGATTAGTTAGCACAGCTACCATGGAGAGACCATGTCGTGCCATCACATGTCTAACGGTGATTTCTAAAATTGTATCCTAATAAAAATGAACTCACACGCTTAGACACAGCTAATTCTGAAATCCCGACATTTTAAACCATGTGTCAGATAGCCCTCTCAATTATGCGGAACTTTTAATTTTGGTTTTTAATTTTAAAGGAAGTTGTCATAGTAACTTCCAGGCGCTGCTGGCAAATGCTGCGAAAGAGATATGCAAACATTTCCATGGGGTTTTTCAATATGTTGAGAAAACATTATACAATATTTAACAGAAACGCCACAAGTCATAGTAAAGGAGAGTCCTCATGGAAAACTAAAATTGTAGTTGGCCAACGGCTATAACAGGGGAGGATAGATACCCTTGGGAAGGCTAGGTGAGAAAACACTGTGGTCCAAACTTTCTGAAAGTGTTAATGAATTGTTGAAATTGAACAATCGCAAATCCAATAAATAATAAAATGGAAGCAAGAGTGTAAATCTGGGAACACTTTCTTCTGAGTTGTGGTATTGTGTTGTGTTGTCAGATTAGAATGTGCCTAGTTACTACCATCTGGTGACTATAACATTGAGTTCCTGTTGTTTTATAACAAAGCAGTTGCTCTGGGGAAAGGTTGAAGCCCTAAGGTCTGGGACCAATGCAAGGTTATACAGGCTGGAAGAAGCTGTTCACAAGCCAACTCCAGACTATTTCCAGGAATAAGCAAAGATTTCCGAAGTTTGTTGGCCAAACCATGGTAGGCAATAAGGATGTGGTGTGACAGTAAAGCTTCTAATCTCTTCTGGGCTGATGAAAAAGAATGCCTATGGTGGGAATGTATTTCTCATCTCTATGAAAACTAGGCAGTCCACGACCATAGCGCTGCAATTGGATGGTGTCGTTCCTGTTCTATCATCACTTGGCAGAATGCAGAGGGGCAAGAGAGAGACACTCAGTGTCACAAGTCTTTTGCACTTCAACATCTGTCCATTCATAAAGGTGGAGCGATTAGGACCTAAACACCTTCCCAAATGTCTCTGTCCAATTGTATTGAATTGAGGAGTAATTCAAAGACATGAGTTTGTAGAGACCCACCAAAAATATAACAAAATCATTAACCTCCCAGAAACCTTATCAGCTTGGAGATGATTGATGCCTGTGTCATAATATGTTCTTCATGATTTCCCAAGGGTGAAAGTTTATACCGCTCTTACCCCAATTCTCAGAGCACTTCAAGTAATTGAAATTCACAGCTGCTTTCTGAAAATAAGACTCAGTCTGGGGTCTACTGTACCTCTACCACTAATACACATTAGGTATAGCTTTAACATGAATGATATATGGATTTATTGTATTACTAAAAGAGATGAATCCCATAAAGAAATATTTTTCTCTAGAAATCAAGCTACCATCTTATGATTTGTTCATCATCCGTTGTCATGTAACAAGTCACCTCAAATTTCTCAGCTGATGCTTTCTAAACACCCATGTTTATACTACAGATGAATGCTGTTCTCAGCCTTAAATCAGAAAAGTCTCCTTTTTCAGCAAATAGGGGTGAATGCAGAGATTCAGTTCTGCAAAAATTGCTGAGAGTTAGTGATGGAAAAGGGCTTGGCCCTGACCGTTTCGTTGACATCATCCTTGTTGTGGAAGATAAGGTAGAGTACAAACGAGAGGAGAAGATGCTGTAAAATGCCTTTCTATGAACAGAACACATCATTGTAGTCATGAGTTCTCAGCAGCTATTGATGCCTGCTCTTGATATACACAAGACAGGGTCCAATAGCAGCAAGGTGAAGATGGAGGGAGAGCACTGGGAGCCCAATCTCTTACTACTGAACTATTGATACATGGAAAGGGGAAGCAGAAGCATTACATTCAACTGTGTACTCTCTGAAGACCCTACCAAGCACCAATGGATAGTTCCAGTCCAATTGTTGCACATACTGCTCGGGTTAAACTAAATGGATCACAAAACAAAACCAGAAGTCATAAAACTTGAAAAAAGGACAGATAAGACTAGGCGGGGCGGGGGGAGGGATTAAAAGGAATAGGAGATAGACAAAAGAGGGTGTGGGAGGAGAGAGTAATCAGAATACATGATATTAAAGTATAAAATTGTTAAATAACATCATTAATATAAAATGTAGTTAATGCAGCTGGAGAGAAGGCTCAGTGGTTTGGGGCACTGACTGCTCTTTCAGAGCACCTAGGTTCAATTCTTAGCACCCACAGGCTTGCTTATAGCTATTTGTTACTTCAGTTCCACAAGAGCTGACACCCTCTTAGGACTCCAGGGTCACTGCATGCACATGGTACAAAGAAATGCATTTGGGGAAAACATCCATAAACCTAACAAAAACTATAAATCTCAAAATACACTTTAATAAAATTAAAAGCATTAATTAGAACCGGCCCTGATGGCATGGTTATAGCAGGACTGGCCCTTCCCCTTGCCTGACTCAGGAGGTAGCCACAGTGGCCTGGACTCACCAGCTCAGCTAATACCCAGGGCCACAGCAAGGCAATGACTTGGATCACCTTAATATCTATGTTGTCTAGGATCTGCTGCAGCTCTTGAACAGGTGGTCCTGTGGAACAATACCCACAGGATCTCCATGATTGGGGCAGCCATGGGATATCTAAGAGGAGCTTTAGTGAGGAGCCAGTGATGATGGTGTGCAGAAACCAGAGGTCTTGAACCAGATCTGTGATTCATTACAATGAACATTTCCATGTAAATTTGACTAGAAAAAGGGTACACTGCATGACACATCCTGGCTCCCAATGCCACTAGGACAAATTAAGAGGTGTTGGAGAGATGGAAAAGACACCTTTGTTTGGTTATTTGTTTTATTTTGATTTGATTTGATTTGGGGGGGAGATATTTCAGGGTTAGGAGCAGATATGGGGGGACTGGGAAATGAGTAGAATCAGGGTATGTGGTGTGAGATTCCCAAAGCATCAATAAAGAAATTATATTTAAAAAGACAAAAACAAAAACTAATTAATTAGCACACTTCTCTGGATCTGCATCATGTTGCTGGCTTGCTGCCTTTCATGAAATGTCATTAGTGTCCCATTGTGGCTGCAGCCTCATCGGAAAGCTCAGGGAAGGGCAGAAGGTGTGTGCCGGTTCGGTCCCTCCATCGCTCAGTTAGCACATCATGCTCTACCCTCACCTGAGCCCTCAAACAAACTTTATTTCAGTATGGCAACTGAATTTTCCCACAGCAAGAAACTAAAGAGACTAGCAAGAGACCATCTCTCTGCTATATTTTATGTTTTAGAACCAAGGCAACAGACACAGAAGTTCTCAAAGACGTGTTTCCTAAGGGGATTAGTATCAGAGGTAGGGAGGGCGAGCTGGAGCCCACAGACTGCCTAGGACACAGGCCAGAGCTATCACATGACTGCCACATGCATTCAGTGAGCTTCATTCCCACGGAATACATCATCTGTAATCTTCAAATGCTGGCACGACAGAACTGCTGTCTCTCTTAGAGAGGAAAATAAAGATCTGAGGAGCTCAGTCACTTCCCAGTGGTTGCACACCTTACAGGTAATGGAGACAAACTTGATGTAGCCTTCCCAACTTCTCCGTGACTCCTTCATGCTGATTCCACTGCTCATATTATCGGTTTCACTGAACACTTTAAGACATAGAATGCTGAACCTTCCAAACACTGAAGAGTCAGTAAGCTAATAAAACAGAAAGTAACTTGAATCTTTTGCCAAAAAAAGTATTTCTAGTATTCTCATCACCAAAATAAAATTTCCCCTGAGATGGAAATTCATTATTGATGGCACTTTAATGACAAGACTCTTTAATTGTGACCCAGAAATAATAGTAAATAAATAATGATTTCTGGAATAATGACTTTTTCAAATGGAGAAATTGTAAGTTAACATAACATGTTACAACAAGTGAAGAGAAATGGCTAATGACTATGTTACTTAGAAACGTTTTCATACATGAATGTTAGTTGAAGAACTACCTTATATATGGGGCAGTACGTTATTAAAATTCCTAGCCAATGTTCTTTTGCAGAGAAACAAAAACTTCAATTTTCACTGGAATTACGGGACAGCAGAAGAACAGTGCTGTGTTTATCCTGTAGCTTTTCTGTTTCTGTGTTTGACTGAAGAGAACTGATAGAAATAGGCATCTAGGTGAGCAGGGAGCATGTGAATACTCAGAGAAATGTATTTTCCTGTTATGCAAAGGGTTGCACCATGCTGAAATCGCCTTCCCGATGCAGCACATCCATGAGTGCAGAGAGACAGCCCTGCTCCCCAGCTTTCCAAATCACGGGGATGAACTGAGAATGTCAAGGTAGCTGAGAGTTTTCTAAAATAACTCGGAATTATTGCAGCAGAACCAATAAAATGGCAGAGCACAGAAGATCCTTAGGTTGCAGAAAAAAAAGTATAATCACAACAATGAGAGCACGCTGTTACACGTTTGTCCGAATCTATGGAACCCACAATACCCAGAGAGAAAGACGAAGAGCCACCCTGATGGGACTGTGGGTAATGTTGGAAGCTATGAATGGTTAAGGCAGAGACAATATCGAACCTCTCTGTATCTCCCCCTGGGCTACTCTATGAACCTGAAACAGTTTCAGCAAACAAACCCTTTAACATAGTAACTGTCAAGAGAGTGCTTATAATTAGAGTTTCTTAGTCTAAGCTTGTTTATAAAACTTCAACTTGATACCATTAGTTTTTATATCTTAATATTTTTAAAGTATTTTTATTCTTCTCCCATACATTATATTCGGACTACAGTTTATCCTCTCTCTGCTCCTCCCAGTTCCCCACACACCCACCCAGAAAGGAGCCTGACCCACTTCTATAATAGCATTCTTGAAGTCACTAGTACCCTTCTGGGAAGCTGTAGCAAGCTGACAAGAGGGCTCAAGCCATAGCATCCATGACTTGTAGAACCAAAGAAAGAATGCTCTAGACTATACAGGACACTGGAGGATCCAGGTCATCTTGTCTGCCCAACCCAGACCTGTCCATAAGGATGGATTTCTAGCTGTGACACCACGGGGACACAGGAAGTAACTGCAGTAGCTAGATGATGAGAATCCAAACCCGCCCTCTCTTCCGACTACTGTATGTGGAAATTAGGGAGATCATAACCTTCAGGTACATCACAGCTTTTCTGATTTTCCTTTTTTTAATTTTGTTGTTGTTGATGGTGGTATTGTTTTATGATTCATCAGTTTAAGGAAGGACACGGTCACAAAAAAAGATAATTGGGTCTCATGCCAAACTTGCATCAAACATTGCTTTAGTTTTATTTGTAAAGGAAAATAAACATGACTTTATCAAAGCACACTTTTGTATAGGCCTTAGTACTATTTATTATAAATACAACCATGGTTACTCTTGCATTCTTCTACCTATAGTACAGTCTCCACTGTAGCCACATAGTAAATTTGTATATTCCAACTAAAAAAGTCATATTTCCTAATTCAGTTTTTACATTTTATCTCATAAGTATTATTGAAATGTCTGTCAATGTCCTTAGTCAGCCACCACCAGGAACAGACTCACAGTTAAACAAGTCAGGTTTTTTTGTGTGTTTGTTTGTTGCCATGAGAAGAGATTCTTACTGTTAAACCTTGGGATATCTCAGAGACAGGGTGCTGGAAATGATTTACTGCATGATATAGTGACATTTTATATGATTTGACAAGTATTCAAGGAGGCAGGACTTTGACTTTGCATTAAATGCTCCCAATTTTAATTATTCATTACAATTAGTCTCATCCACAAGAAAGAAGGATTAGAACAAGGTAAATCTGTAATTGGTTTAAAAATGAAAATCTGTCACTCATTAGTCAAGAAAGAGTAATATTGGTCACAACCACGGTTTGGAAGACATTTACAGTTTTCCTATATTCAGCCGCTATGAATAGTCTTATTTTACCTTGATTTGTTTTGTTCACAGTTCACAGCAACTAGCCTGACTCTGATGTTTTTTGAAATCATTCACATTTAGCAAAACAGCAAAGCCTTTGTAAGTGTCAAACAATTTAAACAACATTCAAACCAAACTACGGTGGCTGTTCAGTTCCTAGTAGTTGGGAGCTGCTTTTCTCCTTTTCAATATATCATCATATAGTAGTGCAAGAGCAACACCATTTGTAGAGAAAAAACAAAATCAAAACAAAAACCAAAAGTCAGAAGGATTAACTAAACATATTTAAGACATCAAAGAGAAGATGTCTAAAAATAAGATTAATAATATTATTGATTGAGTTATGTCCTCAAAGTTTGCTGAAATTCCATAATTCAGGATTTCATAATATGAATTTGTTTGGAAATATTTTTATTTCAGATATAATTAAACCTAACTGAAGTCACACTAGAGCAGAATGAGCCTTCAACCTAACAGAACGAGTATCATTCTAAGAAGAGAACATGTGAGGGCAGACATACAGACAGAACAGCAAGGATGCTGGAGGCAGAGATTGCAATTACAGCTGGCAACACAGGAAGCTAGGAAGAAGCATGACAAGAATCTCTTGCAGGTTGAGGAAGGAACACTATCATTTTAGTCCTTGGTTTCAAACATTCAACCTTCAGAGCTAAGAGAAAATAAACTTCTCCTCCACTTTCGGAGAAGACTCCAACTTTGGAACATGCCTACAACTACCGTTCTCTATACTGTGTGGTTGTAGAAAAGGGTGTAAGTCTGAGATGCTCCCAGCAAAGGAGAAAATGTGGTGAAATGGTCCTGATGAAGTAGATGAGACTATTGTGTATCGTCATCCATGAATGTGACAGGCATTTCTGAGCCAGTCCTTACCTTGTGTGAGCTTAATAAATAAATTAGAAAAACTTTTATTGTTCAATATCACATTTATGCATTTTGCTACAGCAACTATAATGAACTAACATAGATGGGCTGGACTAACTCCTGGTGAAAACATGTGTCTTCGTTATGTAGAGTGTATACTCTACTGTGTAAGTGAATCTGGCTGGTCGAAAGGTCAGAATTAATAACAACCTAATTTTAATATTTTCCAAGTGGCTACCATTTAGTACTCATTTCACACAATCTTAGGTGGAGGTGCTCGTCTTGGGTTCTTATAAAAAATTTTGTTTAAGGAAGTGTTTGGAGAATGTCAAGCTTAAGAGTAGTTTCCATTCTTGTGATGCCCAAGATACAAAATAGTCCAGGCAGCATTAGGAATAAAAACTCCTTTTTGTAATTAATCTTTTCTACTTGAAAAGTATATACAAATCTAAACTACCCACCTTCCCCAGATACTAGGGAAGCCAGTAACTCATATCTAATGACAGAGAATGTCAAGAATTCTAATTTTAATACCAGTCTATCTACCATATGTCTCAGTTTGATTTGGTGTCTCTATTACTTTACTAGGGAAACGAACTTTTTCATTAATTTAGCCTTTCCTTTGTGCACAAAGGGCAGTGAACTTCATCATGACTGGAGTGATGAAAATGAAAAGTACAATGGGAGTGGCAAGGCCAAAGTAAGGAAACATGAAATATGACTTAGACTTAGAGATCTATGTTTTCTGATCAAAATTTAATCCACCAATGAAAAAAATGGGATTTCTGAATACATTCTGTTTCTTGCAGCCAAGTCTGACCCCAAAATGACCTCTTCTTGCCAATAGGCTAGTTACCAGACTTTGCTCTCCCTGCAATGACTTTTCCAGATGACCAACTTCTAAATGTTCTGTTCAGAAAACAAGACGATGGAACAGAAACAAATTGAACTCATTTATTACTCTACCTCTGTTTTGACAGAAGTCATATACACATATATTTTGGAAATCCTGAGCTCTAGAAATAAACCCTGCAGAATTAGGGTGTAGTCATGTGACCTGACTCTCCATATTGGACTAGGTAGAAGTTACTTCTGATTTTCTGGTCTCAGCATGGTGAACCACTTGGTCTGCCTAGTCATGCCATTCAATCCCTCCAGAACTCAGTCAGCTTCTCTTGTGTGCATCTCCTGATTTCCTCAGACATGAAGAATTTACTTCCCCCTCTATTCAACATACATTGCTTATAATCACTGTGTGCTACTTGAACATCTTCCTTACCAACAGTCTACTACTTACTTGTGGGCAAGAATCATGAATTATTCATCCTTGTGTCCTCAATGTCCAAACACAGAATAACTTACGTGGTCCTCACTAATGTTTGTTGAATGAATAAATTACCTATGATAAAGTATCTTTCTGAGACTTCAAAGCTATTATTTTCTCACTTAATATAAAAAATAAAATGACTCTCTTATTAGATTTGTAAATATTTTATTTTACCTAAGATACATGTTCTCAGATATTAATTAAACAATCATTTTTCCTTATGATCACACTTCAGTACACAATACAATTCGTCAGTCTTATGTTGGTGACTATTACTGGTCAAATGGCAACTGGCTAATCTAATCTAGTCATTTGATTGATTAAAATAAGTAGACAGTGTGAAGGAATGTTCAAGGAGCTTCATAAATGGGCTTTATTTGCTGCTTGAACAAGAGGGTTGTTTCACAAAACCAAGTTGAGAGAAAAAGTGTATAGATTATTATGAAAATGAAGTCATAAGATAAAAGCTGTCTTTTCAATAATTGTCTTACTGTTAGGAGAACAATATGTTCCTCAATTAGAACAACAGAAACATATCTCATAAATAAAGATGTACAGGTAAATTCTAAATCTTCATAGCTGCAACACACAACAAATACTTTCCCACAAAATGGAAAGGGGAATTCAGGGCATATAACATATAGCCTGGTTGTAGAAGTATGTATGATAACTTCAAATTAGTTGACTACAACTCACTAAGATAAATAAGTGAAATAAATACTTAATTTCAAATATATTTTTAAATAAAAGGAAGTCTTTTTCAGTCATTTGTAGTAGACCTTCTGCCTAGTGTTGAGTTTAATGATTCAAAGTAGGAACCATCAGGCTATAACACTTGAATCTGTTTTTACAAAGTGAATGATATTCTAATGGTCCCTTGTGAAAAACATATTTTCCAGGATTTAACACCTGGTAATCTGTCATTCCATCCACAATTAAGGCTCTATGTGCATATGATTTAGATACAGGAGTACTCTGGATGGAAATACGATATTGATTTTGTAGTGAGGTAAAACTACCACATTCGGGGGGAGGGGCAGGGAAACTGCCCAAGTGCTTCCAGGTGTCACTGACTGCTGATTTTCAAATATGCCTGGTGAACACTTCCCAGAGTCCCAAATGCTAGTTACTTTCTCCACGTTCTAGCCTTTCTACACAAAATGTGTCAGCTAATCAGGACACTATGCCAGCTTACTCTGGAGCTGCAGTTGGGACATTGTCCTCAAGTTTTACATGAATATTTTAGTGACAATTTCCTGGAAATTTTGTTCCTGTTATCTTTTTTATTTCATCTGATCTTTTAGTGTCTCAGAGTCAAGATTTCAGGACATTAGCTGAGTGACCAGAGTCAATTGCTGCCCTGAAAATCTTAGGAAATTACTATTCTCTGGATTGAAAATGGTCATTTAAAACGATCTCACATTTTAAATATTCAGGGAAGAAAAAAATTTCATTTCTGGATAAGCTGTAAAGAAGCTGTGCTGCCAGAAACATGTTAGAAAATAGTAGAACAAGCAGTTGCAAAAAAAAAAATGAATGCATGATAGAGTCAGTCAATACAAAAGACAAAAATTGTGAGCAAATGACCAACTCCAGGGGCTCCCAATATGAAAGTATCTGCTCCTGATTAGAGAGTGTGCTTGTTGAAAAAACTGTTGGTGTGTTAGTGTGCTGTGGCACAGAATAAACGTAATAAAAATAATTGTGCCAGTCAATGTAGACAATTTCTATGTATTTTTTATTTATGAATCATTCATGCATATAAGGTATACTAACCAAATCTAGCCATCATTTCCCCTTCTCCAGTCTTTTCCCTATTGTCTTACTGCTTTTAGCTCCCAACTTTGTGTGCTCTTTTCTTCAAGATACACTGAGTTCACTTATTGCTGTCTGTATGTACATGAATGTGAGATTGTCTAATAGCCTCTCAGGGGTTGCATCCCTGAGGAAAATCAATTCACCCTCCTCTAGAAGCCTACAGTTGCTGCTTGGCTACGAGTGGGACTTCATGACCTCATCCCCTCTCTATGCTCAATTATTGCTGGTATGGTCTTGCACACACAGTCACAGCCCCTGTGAGTTCATATGTACAATGTCACTGTCATGTCTAATAAACACTCTTTTGCTGCCGATGTTCACTACTTCTGGCTCTTGCCATCTTTTTCTGCACCCTTCCGTGGTGAGCCCTGATCCTTGGGATAGGACAGAGAATATATATGTCTCACTTAAAATTGAGCACTCCACAGTCTCATTTTTTCTGCATCAGGGCCAGGTATGAGTCTCTTCATTAATCACCATCTACTACCAAAGGAAGCCTCTCTGAGGAAGAACCAGAGACAGACTATTGTAGGAGTAAAAGAAGAATTTAATATTATCTCCATTTATCAGGATCATAGCATTATATTCTCTGTATGGCATATGACCTAGGCAGCCATGGTTTGGGTCAAGTTAATAGCACCATGTATGAGTTCTTTCTTGTGGAGCAGACCTTAAATCCAATCAGAAGATAGTTGGTTACTCCAATAATGTTCATGCTACTCTTGTACCAGTGGCTTTATCTTGCTCAGGCAAACATTAGTGTAGCTTACAGGGATCACAACATGGTAAGAACATTTAAAATTATCCTCATACACTTATTGCTTGTTATTTTCTTTTTTCTTTGAGATACATAAGTACATAATCCTCCCTCTCTTTTCTCCCTCTAAGCATTCCCATATTTTCCCCCTTGCTCGCTTTCAAATTTATTATCTCTTTTTCATCAACATATATATATATATATATGTTTGTGTGTGAGAGTGTATATTAAAATATATGTATAAATATATAGATATATATGTTGATGAAAAAGGTGATATATTTGTAAAAGAGCAAGAAGGGGTATACAGGAGTGTTATATATGATGTTATACATGTACATACATATTCATAAGTACCTAATTATAAGATGTCCACTCTTTATATTATTACTTACACTTTGTTTTCATGATATTCTACTTTGTAACAAGAAAACTGAGATTCTGGTGAGTTAAATAATTTTTCTAAAGGAACACCTGTAGTAAATGGTGTGTCTCAAACACAGATAAAGTGATCCTAGAACATATGATCTTATATTCCAGCCTTTAAACTGGTGATGGACTTGAGAACACCATCACTTCATCTCAGAGTTTCCCCTTAAAGGATTTATAACAAGCTGGCAAGAGTGCAGAAGGCAGGTAGCTTTCCACACCAGTCATTTGGGACTTTGCTATCGAAAGTGAACTGCCATCCCATATTTATTAGCCACCTCTCTTGTTGCTGTGACAAAATAGCTATGCAACTTAAGGAAATAATTTACTTTCCTCTTTGATTCAAATGTGATTTACTCTTTGTTCTCTGACACATGAAATGGTGCTACCCACAATTAGGGTGGGGCTTTATAACTCAGTTAAAACAATGTAGGAATTTCTCACAGAGGAGTACTTCACTTTCCAAGAGTGACTCGATCATATCTTACCTTCTGCTCTAATTTCTTTCCTGTTGCTGTGATTAAAAACAGTTTGACCAAGAGAAACATAGAGAAGGAAGGTTTGATTTCACCCAACACTGCTGGGTCACAGGCCACCACTGAGGGAAATCAAAGCAGAAACGTAAAGCAGAAACCATGGAGGAATTCTGTCGACTGGTTTGTCATGGCTGGCTAAATTTCTTATACAGCCCAGGACCAACTGCCCAAGAAACAGTGCCACCCCCAGTGGGCTGGGCACTCCTCCATCTGCTGACAATCAAGACAATCCCCTACAGACATTTCTGCAGGCCAATCTGGTGGAGGCTTTTTTTCTCAGACTATTATCAGCTCTGTTAATTTGGCAATTAAAGAAAACTAGGCAACCTTTTATCAGTATTGGGAGAGAATTCCAAGAAACTTTCAAAACATATGTGGTATCAAAATACCACGTATTAAAATAATTCATAGTAGTATTTGCTTGCTATTATGTTTTTCTGCTTTTAAAATATTTTTTCTTGTTCCTTTTAGTTTCTTCTTTTTGCTTTCATCTTCTGATTTTTTATTTCTTTTTATTTTATTGTAATCTCTTTTCAAGGCACCTAAGGACTCTCTTAACACCCCCTAATGCTTTTTCCCCCATGAAAATGCTTCCCAGATGCATCTGCCTCTGGCTTCCCTCAGTTTCTAAGCTCCTTCTCAAAATCCCCGGATAGCCAGTGTTGTCTGCTGATTGACTCAAACTGCAATTACCATTTCTCCAGTGGGTCCCCAGTGGGGGGGTCTGGCAAGGGAATATTTTTAAATGATGAGATTGGTGCAGCACCCTGACCCTCATTCATTTAAACACAATTCTTTTCAGAATCCAAATTCTGGTCTCTTGAACCAACTTCTTTCTTCTATCCCATGTTCTTTTACATGTATGTGAGTGAACATTTTTGTATGTCTCTCTGAATAAAGGCGTTAGTATTATTTTACTGCAATCATAAGCTATTCGGATCTTTTCATTTTTAAACTAGTTTACCAAATGTAAACTAGCTGCCTGTATGTTCTGTCCCCTCTCAATCCCAGAAAGGTGTGTATTTTATTTCCTCAATTAACCTTGCTTCACAGCTGCAGGGTTGCCTCACTTACAGTCATGGCAAAGTAATAGAGTTCGGGTGAGGAAATGGTGTCAGTTCGGCTTGCCCTGTTTCACACAGCTACCTAGACAGGGCTAGAAATTTAAATGTAGGCAGAAGTCCTTCCCTACCGTAGTCAATAAACACAGATCAGATGATTTCCTTTTAAACTAGAGGACATTAGCTATAATACTGTTCTATGACAGTATCATGCAGTATATGTCTTCATGCATATGAATTCCTAGAATTCAATTGTTTGGGAGGTTTTTTCTTATTAACATGAGAAAAGATGAGTCATCAATGAAAAAAATGGTGTACACACACACACACACACACACACACACACACACACGAAAGATACATTTGACGTTAGAGATGCCCGGATAACACACAATAACATTAGAAACATGGTTGCTGCAGGATGAGAAAATGGGTTGAACAGAAACTATGTGACAGCATGGGCCAGAATGCCAATTTCTCTGCTGTTTTATACCAAGACAGGAAGGCAAGAAAAATAGCATCTCCATGAGAGGGAATTCCAAGAAACTCCCCCATACTTGGGCCTGTTTTTGAAAAAAAAAAAAAAAGTAGGGCAATATATTTAGGTTGTGAACAGAAGTATGGAGTGTATTTCTCTCAGATGGGTTCTATGAAGATGTCATTCATCAATGGCCCTGTTTCTGTAAGTTCTACCTTTACATGTTTAATCAGCCATGGGCTGAAACTATTCCATAAACAATACAACTACTACTTACAGCATTTTTGATGTATTTGTTGTTATATGTGGTCAGAAGGTGCTTAGGTATATGCAGAGAATGTTTGTGGGTTATATACAAATAACATAGTCCTTGAGCATCTATAGATTTTGTTACGTGTAGTGGGGTCCTGGTACCAATATCTTGATGGTACCTTGGGGAATGACTAAATCACTTACTAAATTTTCATTTATACAGGAAAGAGCCACAGTTCAGTGCCCCTCATATACTTCCAGAGATGCTTGGGGAAGAACTTTTTAACATAGAGGTCTAAAATTTTAATCTCAATTTTGAAAAATCATTAAACATTTCTAAGTTTATTTGCTAAAGAAAAGACTCTTTTCCTAGACCTAGACTCCTGGATAGTTGAGAACTATTAAGTTTATGAGTTCTCCCTAAAGGGAGATTTCACTGTGAAAAGCAGAAAATGCAGTTATAAGAATACAGACAAGGTAAGAAGATAGTCATCAATCAGGCGAAGATCAGTTAAAAGAAGAGCATCAGCCCCAAATTTTTAAAACATGGGGTGAAATGTTCAAAGAATATATGCATAATGTCTTTCATGTAAAAAAGTAAGAAACATATTAAACATATTAAATTAGCAAAAGAAATAGAGAACAAATTTTAAATTTCATGTTTTAAAAGAAATTTAAAAGAAATGATACTGATTATAAAATAAAAAATAACAGAACTATATTCATAAATACTGCTACATTCCATAATCAAATAACGATATTAAATCATTTTTTAAATTAGCAAATATGTTTAAAAAATAAGGCTTGTGATAGGTCATAAGATATAATTTTTGTATATTGCTAAAAGTAGCAATTTGATACTATTTACTTTATAAATATGTCTTCTGTGACTTAATATATTAATTCTGTGATTTTCTTTTTTGTGTGTTTTTTTAATTTATTTATTTATTAAAGATGTCTGTCTCTTCCCCGCCACCGCCTCCCATTTCCCTCCCCCTCCCCCAATCAAGTCCCCCTCCCTCGTCAGCCCAAAGGGCAATCAGGGTTCCCTGCCCTGTGGGAAGTCCAAGGAACTCCCACCTCCATCCAAGTCTAGAAAGGTGAGCATCCAAACTGCCTAGGCTCCCACAAAGCCAGTACGTGCAGTAGGATCAAAACCCCCTTGTCAATGTTCTTGAGTTCTCAGTAGTCCTCATTGTTGGCTATGTTCAGGGAGTCCGGTTTTATCCCATGCTTTTTCAGACCCAGTACAACTGGCCTTGGTGAGTTTCCAGTAGAACATCCCCATTGTCTCAGTGTGTGGGTGTATCACTCACGGTCCTGAGTTCCTTGCTCGTGCTCCCTCTCCTTCTGCTCCTGATTTGGACCTTGAGATTTCTGTCCGTTGCTCCATTGTGGGTCTCTGTCTCTGTCTCCTTTCATCACCTGATGAAGGTTAATATTCAGGAGGATGCCTGAATGTTTGTCGTTGGATTCACCTTCTTATTTAGCTTCTCTAGGATCGTGAATTATAGGCTCAATGTCCTTTATTTATGGCTAGAAACCAAATATGAGTGAGTACATCCCATGTTCCTCTTTTTGGGTCTGGCTTACCTCACTCAGGATAGTGTTTTCTATTTCCATCCATTTGTATGCAAAATTCAAGAAGTCCTTGTTTTTTACTGCTGAGTAGTACTCTAATATGTATATATTCCATACTTTCTTCATCCATTCTTCCATTGAAGGGCATCTAGGTTGTTTCCAGGTTCTGGCTATTACAAACAATGCTGCTATAAATATAGTTGAGCATATACTTTTGTTGTATGATATGGCCTCTCTTGGGTATATCATAATTAAATAAATCAAAATATGTTGCACAAAATTACTATATGAACTTACAGTAGGAAAATACCTTAAGATCAAACCATGAGATAAATAGTTAAGTAAAATGAAATTCTTCACTTAATTAAATGCACTGCTGTCCCTCAAAACAGTATTTATGAGGTGACTTTCCCACATTAGAAAATTCAACCATTTTAAATACACCAAAATAACACATAGAAAAGGGCTGAAAGTAAACACAGAAAAAAATATTATTTATTGTATTAAACTATGTACATTTTTCTTTCTGTCCAAATGTCATGCTTCTAACTTCCTACAATAAAATGCACTGTTATTACAATTGCAAAGAAAATTAAAATTAATTTTTAATGTTATATCCCTTATTACACTAAAACCACTAAAAAAACTAAGCTTAACATAAAGTCGAATGGTATATGCGTGTTTCCATAAGCTATTATTTGTTCTTTTACTTATTTTATGTTCAATAAAAAAAAATTCCTGAGATTGAGGTTGCTACCCATCATCTGGTCACTGCCTTCAGGGATGGAGAGAGCTCTGTCTGTAGCTGGGTTATAACAGGCAAAGTCAGTAGACCAGATCAAAATCATGGGTCAGTCCCCACATAAACTATTTTTTTTTCCTGACAACAAACTCCACTCCTATGATGAAAGATAAGACCTAAGATTGTCACTCACTACCACACTACCACTAATGCGTGTGCTAACATATTGCAAATTCACAGTAACTACTATTACTGTCATTGTAATGTTCACTTTAGCACCATTTCTTACATAACAAAACTGAGGCAAAAAAAGAAAGTTAAATAGTGTTTTTAAGATACAAAGTAGAAGATCTGACACATGACCTAAATTTACTGATGCTAAATAATTTATTCTTACTCTGTATAAGAATATAACCTTAAAGTAGATTCTAGCAGTTGTTACCTCTATGTATTTATTGTGGCAGGCATTGTCAGTCAGCATTTGAGCATTGGGCTCTACCCTTGATAATATTAAGCATCAAGTCTTCACCAACTCTCTTTGAGGATGCTTGTTTGAATGAGGATATTAGCTGTCTTTAATAAACATCACTATAGTTTTTTACTCTCTCTCTTTCTCTTTCTCTCTCTGTCTCTTTCTCTGTGTGTGTGTGTGTGTATATGTTACATGCATGTCATTGCACATACGTGGACAGAGGACAGCTGTAGGAGTCAGTTCTTTCCTTTCACCATGTACTTCTGTCCTGAGGATTAATCTTAGGTTGTCAGATTTTGTGGCACGATACTGTTACACAATGAGTCATCTGGTCAACCATGTTTTTTTTTAATCTATTTATTTATTTATTTATTTATTTATTTA
>NC_022015.1:63637203-63683326 GCF_000317375.1 Microtus ochrogaster | reverse complement strand
GCTATGTTCAGCGAGTCTGGTTTTATCCCAAGCTTTTTCAGATCCAGGCCAGCTGGCCTTGGTGAGTTCCCTATAGAACATCCCCATTGTCTCAGTGTGTGGGCACACCCCTTGCGGCAACCAAGTTTTATAAAAATTCTTTCAATTAATCTTTGAAAGTCCCCACCTTAAGATTCTCTTTCTCTTCTTCTATATTTGGTCATTGATCAATAATGCAGAAACAAAACAAACCCCAAATATTTGTATGATAACACACCCCATGTTTGTAACCCACACTATGCTGTGGGACTCTTGAGTGATCCCCTGTGTTCCTTGGGAAATCACACATCTACCCAGAAATTCCAGTCAGGCCAAAAAGAAGAAAATGACAGGAATATCTCATGCAGAGTATAAGAGTCATGCCTCAGTATGTTCATAGATTATTAGACTGAACCACTCACATGGACTCAGGCCCAAATGAGTAAAACTGGAGAAGCATATAACTTTGTCTTTTTTTAAACTTTATTTTCTTATTGAAAAGTTCCACCTCCTCCCCTCCTCCCACTTCCCTCCCCTCTCCCCTCCCCCTCCCTCTCCAGTCCAAGGAGCAGTCAGGGTTCCCTACCCTATGGGAGGTCCAAGGTCCTCCCCGCTCCCCCCAGGTCTAGGAAGGTGAGCATCCAAACAGACTAGGCTCCCACAAAGCCAGTCCATGCAGTAGGATCAAAACCAAGCGCCGTTGTATTTGGCTTCTCAGTCAGCCTCCACCATCAGCCACATTCAGAGAGTCTGGTTTGATCACATGCTCCATCAGTTCCAGTCCAACTGGCCTTGGTGATCTCCCATTAGATCAGTCCCACCGTCTCAGTGGGTGGACGTGTAACTTTGTGTTTTACATTTATGGATGCAGAAAAAAAAAGCTGCCAAACAAAATACCCAAGAATCAGATCATTTAAATTAATCTGGGTTAAAAAACACACTATTTTAACAAGCAAACAGAGTCTGTCTCATCACCAGGATCATCTGAAATCTGTGTGTCTGTGTCATTTATACCTGAAGCCACTCCATAGCTTAGACAATGGACCAGAAAGAAGCAGATTATGTCAGAAATGTTATACCACAAACACATTTTTCTTTCAAATTAACTCCAGGTCTCTGCCAAGACTCTAATCCCACATCTGTCCACTCTTTATCCAAATTCAGACTGTGGTACAGGAAATTACTCTTCCAAACTATCCATCCAGTCTCTTAAGAAGGGCGTGTAATGCTCACATTCTCCCAGCTGGCACAGGCCTTGCAGAGCTTCTGAGTTGATGTCAGATACTTCTCCACACTCACATGAGGCTTAGTTATCTTGCTTGCTTTGACAATGGAGTGTAAGCAGTTATAACATGTGCTACATCTAAGGAGGACCTTTAAAAGTGATATCAAGCTTAAACACATCCTCTTGGGTGCCCCTTCCTAGAAGAACATTCTGTCCCAAATAGGTAATTCTTCCTTCCAATGGACCTGAAATAACAAGTGAAATCAAAGCTATAGTTGACTCACAACTAGCATGAAACATATGAGAATAAAACTTTTATGATTGAAAATTACTGAGGTGTGGGATTTATTAATCACCACTGAAAATTACTTTTCATTTTGTTATAGCAGGTTGCTTTTTCTTGGGCTTTTCAGCTAATATTTGAGCCTTGGGATGTACCCTTGACGATGCAAATACCAATTTTATTTGCTAACTCTTACAAACATGTTCTCTCAGATGATGATATCATCTGAGTCTGATTATTCCTTATCAAACCTGAAATCCTGTTGATTACTTCTTAATTAAATATCTTTCTTGTGCAATTGTTTGATTTAACCCAGAGTTTTATTATGAGTTTCTATATTAAGTTTGAAATTTCTTAGGAGCTGAGATTCTATTGATGCCTCCTCTGCTCCATCTACATATTTTCTGCCATTCTCATTTAGAAAGCTTTGCTCTGAGGATGTGCTCTGCAATAAATCTTTTTTTATAATTATCAACTCATGAAAATTATCCATCTATATTCATTTTTGAAAGGTAACTAGCTAATTTTGGTCTAAACAATTCTGCATATGCCTAATCAATACCTTAATTTTATGAATAGGTAATAAGAAACCAGAAGACATACTAAGTATTAATTTTAGAAAGCATCATCTGAGGGGAAAAAAACTAGAGAGTCATTGAAAAGTCAATGAAAAACATCTTTTTTTCCATTTTTTCCTATTGCATAAAGAAAATTAGCATTGAAGAAATGAAGAATGAACTCAGAGAAGGTAGACAACATCAGGCAGGAGGTACTAGAATTTCCAGGGAATAAACTTTGGAAAGTTGAACACCAACAACCAAAAGAGCTGAGTGACAGCTGAAATCTCTAGTTTAACAGCAAGAGAAAATTAGAAAAGTTTACAAAGCAGAGCAGGAGAAAGCCCAACTGGCCTTTCAGGACTGAGTGTAGACTCTAGAAGGCTCCCTTAACACTGAAGTGAAGTGAGGGGAACACATTCAAGTAGGGAACAATTGGCTTTGTACTCTCAGTAATGGGCACCTTAAAGGGAAACAGAAGAACAGTGGGACAGAAGCCCAACTCAGCAGCAGCAGGGTGGGGGATGCGAAAGTCTGCCCTGTTAAGCACTTAACTGGAGCAAAGCTGAGACGTCATTTCCAAACTCCTGCTGGATGGCTTGGCAACTCAGAGTCACTGAGAACTTTACTCTCTGGAAACCCAGAGCAAGAATCAAGAACTCATATCCTGAGATGTGTATAGCTCTCTTCCCTTCATAGTTATTCCTCCTTTATTTACTCTATTCATAGTGGGGAAACCCTTGGCTAGTGAATGATTTTGCATGCAGTTTTCTACTTTTAGGAGGACACTCTATGATAAACATCATGGTACATACCCCTATTACAATTTAATTCATTGTAAAAAATTTTAAACACACTAGCAGAATGAATGACTTTTAAAAGACAAAAACAAAGATACAACTAAAAAAAAAAAAATCCATTCAATGGTTTAAGACCAGATGTGCAAGTCCTAGAAAACATGAAAATTCAAGGCAACAAAACTATTAAAAAGTATTAATCTCACAGTAATGCCCTCCTGTAAGAATAAATTAGATAAAAATCAAAGAAGTCAAAAGAAAGATTATACATATTTTAAAAAGAAAGGAGAGAAAGAACACCAAAGGGAACACAGATAAACACCTAATGAATTCCAAGAGAATAGAAACAGCTTAATGAAATAAGAAAGTCAATGTAATAGATGAAAGCACAACTCATTCTAATTAAAAACACTAAAAATACAAGACAAAGACAGTACATGAAAGCTGAAAGAGAGACCTCATCTACATACAAAGGCAGGCCCATCAAAATAATCGAAGATTTCTCAGCAGGAACCAGGCTGCTTTGAATATGATATTTCAGTTTCTAAAAGATAACTTATGAGAGCCAGAGAATCAGAGAGTTTGCTATGGCTTGTGTCTCCCAATAATAGCAGAAACTACACCCATAAAGTTTCACCGACATACTCTGAACAGGGATGGTACCACTGCGCATGCCACAGTGGACAGGGAAAAGCCCATAGGGCTTCAGTCTTACACAAAAACTACAGGAAACTGAATGCTGGAAAGGCAATCTTCCCCAGGGAAGAGCACACTCACTGTCCAATGCTAAACAGTATTAAAAATATACATTCTTGTAACGTGTACTGAGAAGATAATATTTAGGCATATGTATATGTGAATATATGTATGCAATGACAATGAGTGAAAAAATATCCCATAATTTGAAGAAGAGCAGGCAGCGGTATATGGAAAGGTTTGGATGGAGGAAAAAGAATGGAGAAATGTTGTGATGTTATGATTCCAAAACTAAAATTTTTGAAAAATGAAGAAGTAAAAAAAAAGCTGCCAACCAAAGCACTATATCCAGAAAAACATACTTGCTCTTGCAAGACCCTGAAGTAAACAAGTTTAACTTGATTGGATTAACAAGAAGGTGAGGTGGGCTTCCCACTTCAACCCACAACGAAGCTATAACCTGTGGCATGACTAAATTAGTTCTCTGCTGGATAAAATAAAATGTATGCAACAGAATACAGATAGGGAAAAGAAGCAACTGTGGTGATTTCGGTTTTGATTTTTTTTTTTTTTTTTGGTTTTGTTTTTTGTTTTGTTTTCTCTCTTTTGGCTCTTGACTCTTTTAGGGATCCGACCCGCCACCCAACTTCCAAATAAATGATATGGAGTTTTATTCTTTCTTATGAATGCCTGGCGCGAGCTTGGCTTATTTCTAGCCAGCTTTTTTTAATTTAAATTACTCCATTTATCTTTTTTCTTTCTGGACTTTTATCTTTCTCTGTTTCTGTATATCTTTCTTTACTTCTTACTCCATGGCTGGTTATGTAGCTGGGTGGCTTGCTTTTGATATCCTCCTCTCCTCCTTTTACTCATTGACCCTCTCTTCCTACATTTCTCCTATTTATTTTCTCTGCCCCACAACCGTCTATCTTTTATCCTGCCTAACTATTGGCCGTTCAGCTCTTTATTAGACCCAATCAAGTGTTTTAGACAGGCAAAGTAACATAGCTTCACGGAGTTAAACAAATGCAGCATAAAAGAATATGACACATCTTTGCATCATTAAAGAAATGTTCCCGAGCATAAACAAATATAGCATATAGCACATCTCCAACTAATATTCTACAACAGGCAACAGATGCACAAAGCAAAAAAAGCATGTGAAGGCTTCTGGAACATTGAAGTCATTATTCTTGCTGCAATTTAGGCTAAATAAGAGACAGGCATCTGGATATATGGACTTGGGTTGTAGAAAGAACTACTGATAGATGAGTAGATTATATTGATAAATCTTAACTCCATCCTTTGGTAAGCAAAAATCCAATTACTGTGTTATAAGCAGTGGAGAAAATATACCATATTTTCTTTTTAACAATAACTCAGATTTCGAGGACTTAGCATTTAGCTCAATGATAGAGATTGTCCAGTATGTTCAAAGCTCTGAGATGACCTCCTAACAACACACACACACACACACACACACACACACACACTTGGATGCATGCACACACATGCATGCACACATGCACAGGGAGAAAGGAGAAAGAGAATATTAACTAGGGTTATTACAATGACCAGATAATAGATTTATGTAATAATCTTGTCTCTCAGTAACCGTGACGAGAACTTGGATAGTAACAATGGATAGAGTTGTGAGTTGATTTTGCATGTTCCCCTAAAACTAAATTTTGACACACCTTCATATTCAATTTATGCCACATAAAACAACTGAATTCTGGGGTACTAAGGAGGTTGAGCAGACAGCAGTGACTGTGTAAGCCACTGTGTAAGATAGTGCAGACAGAGCCATGGGCCATGCCAAGGGTGCGGACCAATGCTGCTAAAGTTGGTCATCCTCAGAACCCATTGCAAAGCTGGGAAATGGAGAAAGTCTGAAAAAATTTCCAGGGTCCAGTGAGGGGCATGTTCAGCTAGGTGTGTACGAGTCACATGAATGATTCATAGGCTTAAAGATTTTTTTTTTTGTTTTTTTGTTTTTTTGAGACAGGGTTTCTCTGTGGCTTTGGAGCCTGTCCTGGAACTAGCTCTGTAGACCAGGCTGGCCTCGAACTCACAGAGATCTGCCTACCTCTGCCTCCTGAGTGCTGGGATTAAAGGCGTGCGCCACCATCGCCCGGCCAGGCTTAAAGATTTTCAATTTTGATAAAAAGACGCAGAAAATAGACATCTTTAACTAGTTAAATGCAAGTGAAACTACACAGCCGACCGTGACATCCGGCTCCACCCTTTATCACCCCAGTTCTGAGTACCAGCATGGAAGGCTTGTTTATGGAAGAAAGCATGTTTACTGAGTCTACTGTAGGTGACGCTGGCCTTGGAACACAGATTCTGGTGAGCTGGAGAAGTGGCTAGTTTTATGTCAACTTGACAACAAGCTAGAGTCATCTGAAAGGAGAGATCCTCAGTTGAGACAAATGCCTCCATAAGTTCCAGCTGTAGAGAATTTTCTTATTATTGTCACTGAGAGAGTTCATTATATGTGTGTGAGTTTAGGGATACATTTGAAATACAAAAAAAAGTTAACATCATGGGTAAACACTTGCAAATGAATTATCTAAACTACCATCAGATGTGTTCTATTGACATTACTTGGTTAAACGGGAAGTATCTATCATAAAAGAGGAGTATATTTTTCAAAAATAATTAGAATAACTATGTATTTTCAATTAATGGAATAAAATCTATGAACTAATTTTATAAGTACTTATCTAATACAAATGTGAAGTTCCTGTGAAGTGAATAATAGTATGCAATTAAGTTAATGTAAACTCAATTAATGTCTCCGTACATCCATCTGCTACTAAAGCTTTACAAAAACCACCAGCTGTAATCTGTTCTTTGCAAGCTTTCTGACGTACACTTCAAGAAGCTATCACCTAACACATGTGTTACTAGGAATCTCTTAGTCATATCCATAGATAGAAAAGTCTATATTATCATTTTTCCTGTTAACTTTTCTTGCTGCATTCCACATTTACAGAAAGACTTAAAAAGCCTATTTTTTTTCACAGTTGATATCTACTTCACAAGTCCGGATTCATTTAACAGGTTGGAAAAATAATGCTGGAAGCTAAAGGCTATTTTCATTTTTAGCTTTCTCCATATGGTATGTACTTGTACCTATGTAGGAGTAATCACTCCTTGCCCAATTGTACTCTGAAAAGAGAATAAGCAAAATTCATTGCAAGGATTAGAATAAAATACCAATTACGTTCTTTATTCACTCCCTAATAGTACCATCTCATAGACCGAATTACAGTCCCCATACAATATTCAGAAACTGGAGAAGACAAAATGCATCTCTGAATTGAACTTGATCATTTCTGTACAATTCACCAATCAAAGAAAGGCTCAAAAAGATAGCTGGATTTGTGGGCTTGCAAATTGCTAGCTGTTTCAGAATAGTCAATTTTAAAATTTGAGTTGCTGATTTCTTTTCAGCCTTAAAAATAAAATGATTTGTATAAAAGAAATAATGCTTCTGCATCAATATCTTCATCAGTGTCAAGCCAGTACTGACATGTAAGCTTCCTTCCCGCTGGCTACCTTCCATGGTGCTGTAAGATGCTATATAGGATGCTGGAGAAGAAAAGTCAACAACAGTGACCACACAGCTGTGAACTCTGCATGCAACAATGACCAACTCAATGAGATATGCCCATTGGAACAATAGCGGTATAAATGTTATGGGGGTGACCACCACTTTTGAAAACTAGAGTTGAGGTCCAGTTTATAGGAGAGAACGTGTTATAGTACTATAATAAATGTGGCCAGGACCCCATGGCTGGGGAGTTCCAATAAGCCCTAGGGAAAAATTTACTATTATCATTTTGCTTAACTGACATGGTATCAAACTGTCTTTTAAATATTTATTTTCATATCCTTAGATGAGAGCATCCCTCATCCTCATCAAAGAAGTTTATTTTTGCAATTGAGCAGTAATACTCAATGTTCCTAATGCAGCAACCCTTTAACACAGCTCCTTACATTGTGCTGATCCCTCAACTATAAAATTATTTTCTTTGCTTGTTCATAACTGTAATTTTCCTACTGTTATGAGTTTTAATGAAAATATTTGTGGTTTCTGGTAGGCTTAGGTGATCCCTGTAAAAGCATTGCTCATCTCCAAAGGGGGCTCAACCCATAGGTTGAGAACAGCTGTAATAGAGGGGAGTTAATGAAAAGATTCACAACTGCTCCAAGTGGAGAGAACAAGCCACTGTGAAGCAACACAGTGAACCACAGTCTCTCCTCTCTGATGTGGGAGTGTCATATATCAATCTGTTGATTTCATTGGTATTAATAAAGAAACTGCTTGGCCTGATAGGTTAGAACATAGGTGGGTGGAGCAAACAGAACAGAATGCTGGGAGGAAGAAGGCAGTGAGGTAAGACTCCTCAGACAGACGCCATGCTGCTCCTCTCCAGGGCAGACGCGATGAAGCAAGCCGCCAGATCAGACATGCTGAATATTTCCTGGTAAGCCACACAGATTATTAGAGATGGGTTAAGCAAAATATGAGAATTAGCCAGTTAGAGGCTAGAGCTAGTGGGTCAAGCAGTGTTTAAATGAATACAGTTTGTGTGTTGTTATTTCGGGTGTAAAGCTAGCCATGCAGGAGCTGGGCAGGACGAAAAGCAGGCCTGCCCGCAGCTCCCACTATACCTCTCAGGTTTGGGGACCATGGTAAAAGCTGTGGTGACAAGACTATATGTAGCTGGGGAGAACAGTTACAAAACAGTGTCTTCTGGACATGAACTCATCTAATGGCTATGCCTGCCTGTATGGGAAAAAGCCAGTCTGAAATCCAGCGTGGATGATAAGTGCTCATAGAGCCCATCCTCACTGAGGAGCTATTGACAATCGATAGCTACTGGGAGAAAAAGAGTCGGTTTTCTTCAAAGATGTGGCTCCCATTAGGTTACCATTGCTTCAATGGATATCTCTACACTAATGAACATACAGGAAGCACTAACTGGACTCAAGTGGGTTAAAAAAAGGGGGGGAGGACACAAATTAGGGAGGGGAACATTCTGGAAGGATTCCAGGAGGAGTTAGAGGGAGGACAGAGTTGAGGATGATTAAAATACATTGTATACATGTATGAAATTTTCAAAGTACAAATACAAAATACATTTTTTTTTTAAATAAAGAGGGCCCCAACCTTGAATCATATGCAGGCCATTGTGATGTTTCAGATGATGAGATTTGTAGATGCATTTAAGGACAGAAAAGTTTTGTTCCTTACATGTTACCCATACATATAACTGTCCTTTAAAGCCCCTCTAGAGGTGAATAAAATTCTAAAAAAAATATTGGCTGTATAATTTATTGTTTCTATGAGATCAAAATATTTTAAGGTTATCAGCATAAAGTTTCATATATAGGACACTGTTAGCCTTTGAGCTGTGTATCATAAAATTTGTAAAACTTATGGCACAAACTCTTATCCAGCACTTGCTTTGACCTCTTCAGTGCCTGAGTGAAAGGTTTTTCTGAACCTAAGTTTTCTATTCAAGAGACTATAAGAAAGTATTCAAATGCCCCAATTTCCTCAAAGCCACAGCCAAGGCTAGATTTTCATGTAACTAACCTCTGGCTAGTACTGGATACATGGCTTCATTTTAATTGGCACTTAGGCTAGAATGTGAAAAGTTTACCTATTACAAAAAGTTGAACTCTGAAAAAGTACTGACCGAGTTTTATGAAAAAATTATATACTCTTATCTCCTTTTGTAAATCTTAAATTGGATATAATTTGTGTCTGAGGTAACATGTTTTTATACTCAATATTTAAAACAGAGATACTTCAGAAAATTACCCAAAAAAGGCCCCCTAACAGTTTCATGTGAAAAACAGCCTGAAACCAAACAATCCTGGGAAGTTTGAAGTGTTATCTGATCATCATCTCATCTCATTTGTGATGTGAAAGGCTAAGTGTCCTTCTCTTCCCTATTTCTAAACTAAACATGGAAAACAATAAGTCCTGTTTTTAATACTACCCTCAGGTCAACAGAAAGGCCAGTTTATTTTGGTTACACCATACAGCTTCTTTAGATTCAAGCAAGAGAGGGAATAAATAGGTTACATATCATGCAGACAATCTTCCATTGACTACATGTCTTTGAAGCTTAAATAAAACTTCAAGTGTTATACAAAGCTAGTTTATGAAAAATTGTTCAGAATACTTATATTCTGTAATGCTAATTTCAGATAGCTCCATTTTCTTTCAAATCAGTTGACAGCCAATAGAAACAGATCAATGTCTTCTGAACATCATGTCTTCCAGCTAAACGGGGTGTTGGAGACAGGTTCCAAACTAGTTCATATTATGCTAACAATAAACATTGCTTATTGAAGTCTGGGCTTCTCTGGCTTCTGGTGGTCTCTCTGGGGGTCGTAATCTGGGCACAACATAGCCTCATGGTGGAAGTACTGTCCAGAGCCATGTTTATTGCCACAACTCTATGGCATTTCAAGGTCCCTACCACCACTAATTTGCATGTTGTTGGCTCTTCATAAACATCATTTAAGTGTCTGATGCCAGGTCCTCTTAAAAGAGCTGCAAGGTATACTATACTTCCTGCCTGACTACTGGCCAATCAGTGTTTTATTAAACAGTACAACAGACAAATCTTTACAGGGTACGAGACAAGTGTCCCAGAGCAGCTGTGTAGACTGATTCATCCATCTTCATCATAGGTCTCACTTCCAGGGGTAACAAGGACATTTCTCATCCTTAGGCAGACTGGCCTTCTTAAGGTATATGTGTCCTCAATAAGACGAGACAATAGACAGGATTTAGTCCATTTGAGATTGGTTTGATTTCTCTTTATAAGAAATTGTAGAATAGGAAACCAGTCATATATTGGGATTATTACAATTAGTGTAGGAAAGAGTGAAGGAAGAGCTCAGAAATCAATTTATGACTATCTGTTCGCGTAAAGGTTGAGCAAAAGAGTAAAAATCATTGAAGTACAGGCTTTTACAAAAATGTTGAATTATCAAAGAGGAAATAAAATAAGCTTTCTTTTCATTCAGCTACTGAGAAAACTTGAGAAAAATGCTTATTACAGAAACTCTATGGTAGGATCTATGCAGATATTTTTCTCTATTGAACCTAAAGGAATTATATAACCATTATGTTCTCAAAAGCTCTTCCTTAAATATCTCTACTTGAGTTTATCTTGCGCAAGGTGACTTTTGATAGTATACATTTGCCTGAATAATTGGGGGGGGGGTATTTGTTTTATCTTAAGCCTATACTAAAATACCTACAAATAAGTGAGAAGCATAATCTTGGAATCTGTAATGGGCTCTGGTGATTGTCTGTAATCTGTCTTGTTCATGATCATCTGCTTGCTTCTGGATATAAGTGTTCATCCCTAAGAGGATTGGTATATTTATTAGTCATGGTTCTCTAGTATAGCAGAACTTACAGAAGATACATCTACATTTATATCTATATCTATGGTATATATATTAAGGATATACATACATATGTATGTATACATATATGTATATAGATATGAAGGAGATTATTGGAATGATTATAGGCTATAGTCTAATAAACTCAGCAATGACTGGCTATGAACAGAAATTCCTGGAATTCAGAAGCTGTTTAGCCCACGAGGTTGGATGTCTCAGCTGCTCTTCAGTAAACACTAAAACTCAAAAGAACTAGGCTCTAATGCCAGTGAAGGAATGGGGTTGCTAATGAGAGCAAGCAGACAAAGAGCAAAATCTTCCTTGTTCCAACTGCTACGTAGATTTCCAGCAGAATGTATGACCCAGATTAAATAAGTGTCTTCCAGCCTCAAAATCCATATTAAATTCAGGCATGTGTTTTCCTGCCTCGATATCCCGATTAAAGGTGTGTGTCTTCCTACCTCAAAGGTACATACTGGATATGGAGCTACCCACTTCAAACCAAGCAAAAATATCTCAAAGGCATGCCCTTCATCTCTGGATTGTAGTTCATTCCAGATGTAGTAAAGTTGACACGCAAGAATAGTTATCACAACTGAAGAGAAGACAGTGCCCGGGGAACTTTAGAATAACTAAAGTGAAGCTCAGAGTCTTAGCTTCTTTGTACCAACGCAAAATCTAAATCTGAGGTTTTATCTAACATGCTAACACTGTCTAGTCCACTGCTCCTGCCCCCCCGGTTTCCTTACCCTCTCATAAGCTTCCTTGAGAGCAAGTTCTTGTTAATGACTATTCAAACTTATAGCTCAGTGAGCTTGTGAGAAAACTGCTATTCAGCATTTTCTGTCAGGTGAAACACTCCCATATGAAAGAAGGATAATAAGTCCTGAAAAGGTCAGACAAGACTCACAAGCCCCATCTCCAGTGTTAGATAAACAACAAGGTGTTGGGAAGAGGAGACTTTCTCCCATGGAGCTGCCTACAAGGAGAACTAGCAATGCTTTTGTGCATCATGACCTATCCTGAGCAAGATTTTTGATGATACAGCTGTTTGAGTAACCCAATGTCCTGAAGAGTATCCCAAGAAACTCAGTGGTTTGCCATTCTAGAATGGAGTGAATCATTGCTTTGGTCTGTCATTGGTGCCTTATCTGGGATGAACAGACATTTGCTAATGCCTCCCCAGGAAACTTTGCTTAAATACTAGAGCAGAAATCAAAAATTTTTATTTCAAACCTGGTTATTCCTAGTAGCTGTAAAACCTTGAAACCTATCATGTAATCCCAAGGAGCATAAGAGTCACTAAATGTAAACTAATTAATAAGAAAACAACTGATACATGTTTCTGCTTGAATTATAGAACCACTGTGGATATTAAATGATCCTATGCATTTAAAGTGCTTGGCATGGGCCCACTGTACAGCATGCAGCCAAGCTAATTGAATATTAATACTGTTTTAAAATTTATTAATTTTTTTAAAAAACTATCTTTTCTCATTTTATATCCTATTCCCAATTCCTACTCTCTCCCCTCCTCCCACTCCCTCCATTTTCCCCTCACCCCACCCCTCATCAATTCCTCAGTAGAAGAGAGGGAGGAGAGACAACATGAGCAAAGGGGTAAAGACCATGATGGGGACACCCATTGAAAGGGCTTACCTAAGCTAGTAGGAGCTCACTGACTCCAGACTTACAGTAAGAGAACCAACATAGGAGCTCTGAATGTAGGTGGTATTTGAATATTAATACCTTTTGAAGTGTTTTGGCTTCCGGGATTTAAAATCCACAAAATTAACTTTTTTTTTTCTTTCAGGCTCCTTACTGAATGTATGATGTGCTAGTTTCACAGAATTTGTATCTCTTTTTCCTGAATTAACTCTTATTCCCTTGTTCTCTTGTTCTTTATCAAACTTGAGTAGAAGGAAAGATTGCCTTTGACCACTCTTTGTAGAGCTGGATTATATAAATAACTCTTATAAATCAACTCATGGATAAATATCAAAAAAATGAACTAAAAATTTTAAAAAACACCAAAGATGTTTTTTCCTTGATAAATTGATGGCTGTCTCTTTATACAATGTATGAAAAAAAAGTTGGATAGTTATTTGGTAAATTCTCCAGTTCATTACTTGTTTGACCTATAGATATTTGAAAACATCTGTGTAAGAGACAGAGAAATGGCTCAGAGGGTAAAGGAGCTTGCTAAGCAAGCCAGAATACCTGATTTTGATTCTTGGACTTTAAGTAAATGTGGAAAAAAAAATAACTGACTCCATAAGGACTTACTGTAAGCTACACATACACACACACACACGGACACACTATACAAACTTACATAATATGTATAGCCAATATGCATATATTTAGGAGTACTATGTGTGTATGTATGTGTAATGCAATCCTTCAAGTCCCAGCAGTGGAACTCCTGATTGTTCTAGAGAATTACATAATATCTTTCTTTGTTTTTATATCTGGTCTGCTGGTGTGGGAAGTCCTTCTGTATATGTGTTGCTTTTATTGGTTAATGAATAAAGAATCTTCTTTGGCCTGTAAAAAGGCAGAATAGACCCAGGCAGGAAAACTAAACTGAATGCTGGGAGAAAGTAGGTGGAATCCGTGAGAAGCCATATAGTCGCTGCTGGAGATACCTGTGCTGGAACCTTGCCAGCAGGCCACAAGACTCATGGTAAAATAATAGAAATGGGTTAATTTAAGATGTAACAGCTAGCTAAAAATGCACTTAAGCTATTGTCCTAACGGTATTGCAAATAATATAGTTTCTGAGTGATTATTTCAGGTCTGGGCAGCTGGGACAAATGAGCAGCCTCTGACATTAGCCTGTGTTCTGGATTCAGAGCCCTCAAAGATGAAATATGCTCCTGAACTTTCTTTAGAGAAAATTAAAGCTCCATTTTCCACTATGCAGTAAAACATGTGCCATAAAGCATGGGCACCTGGACAGAACTCAGTGATTTGTGGTCTGCTAACAGGTCACCCAAGTTCATTTACATAATTGTTTTTCCTCTTTATTCCCAGATGAATTAAGGATGAAAATAAAAGTAGTTAATTATTTAATATTCTAGAGTCATATAACTTAGTTGTACTTAGGAGATCCTAGCAGCTTTCAAATGCCACAGTTCTTGCAACAATGTGTTATAAGGATGTGCACTTTGATGGCATTGATTTTTCAAGACTTTTATGAATATCTTTCCTTCCTTGAATTGTTATTATCATGTGATATTCAGATGTCATTTGTATTTACCTTCATCTTTTGACAAAGAGCATAATAAAGAGGAAGTTTTATGAGAATAAAATTGCTTTTAAATTGTTATACAAACAGTAGAGTATAATGTTCCCTTTGAAAGGATAAAAAAAATTAAAAACAATCACATTACCAAATTACAATGGCTATATAAACCTGTCTTCATTGATGGAACCCAAAACAAATGATAAAAATGACATGCTTTCAAAAGTTGGCCATCCATTTTCTAGATTACCTTGATTACACAGCACACAGTTAATGGGAGTCTTAGTTGACTATTTCTTTCTATGAAGAAAATTTTGAATTTTGACATAATACCTGAAGTAGCCCCACATGACCTAAGATATACCCATTCTAATGTCATCACTGTGGATTTGATTTTCTCAGTCTTTCCTAGTTCCTGTAATAATGTAACCTTTCAAGTTATGACCTAAGAAATAAATGCATAATCCAGTCAGACTGACAGTGAAGAAGAGGTAGAAGGCCTTATTACAGAAAGAAATATGAATGTGAAGTTTCACAGAATAATGAGGATTCTGTGGCCACTTAATGAACTAACTTCTGTTGTGGTTTTTATGAGACATGAGAAGAAACACTTAGGATGTCAGTGGTGAGTGTAATCTCATGACTGCCTCTAATTCCATATAGTTTGTATGTTGAGAATGGCATTAGTTATAGAAAAGCCACAGTCTTCCAAATTTTCAAGAGTTCAGAATATGATTAAGTCAACCCTGCTACATCATTATGAGCAGATTACTTGCATTATTTGCTTCTAAGGGGATTAAACATGAAAAACATATGAAATTTTTAACAACAAAATTTTCAGCATTTCAGATCCAACAAATATACAAATTGAGTTGAGTTTCCTTGTTTGGCAGGTTTTTGGATAGACTTCACTATGGAAGTTTATTAGTATGGATGTTTAAATATTATGAAGAATCAAATCTTATATACTGTACACATACACACACATACACACATTGAAGAGGTCCTGATGAACCAGGTGTCTTTACATATAAGACTTGCTTAAAGTTTGATGGAGATGATGAAAGAAGATATAAAGGACCTGTTTGGTATGGCAATATATAACTTCTACATTAACTGAGCAATTACTCAAGTTTAGTCAAATAAATCCTGAACAAAAAGAATATTATGGGAGATATCACCTTACTTGATTTGAGTTATACTACAATGCCACAGTAATAAAAACATGATATGGTCAGAAAATAAGCAGACAGATCAATGAGGGTGAATAGAGAACCCAGTTTTAAGTCTATACAGGTAAAGCTACCTAATTTTTGGCAAAGATGCCAAAGTATACATTGGAAAAAAGACATCCTCAACAAATGGTGCTGAGAAACTTGGAAACAAAAAGATAAAAGAATGAAACTCGATCTTTATTTCAAGACCTGAACAAAGTTGAACACCAAATATGTCAAAGCCTTCAGAATGAAACATGATACCCTGAAACTGCAAGAGGAAAAATCAGTGAGCGTGTTTCAACTCATAAAAAGTAATACTTTGTGTATTATATGATCTTAACATAAAAACACATGTTTAATTTATATGTAAGTATAAAAATTTTTGTAATATGATTTGGATAATATATGCAAATTGGTAGCTAGGAAATTAGTTATCAGTAGTTACCTCTTACCAATAAAAACACTGAATACATTTAGGCTTATTATAAGATAATGATTTCTCCACACCTGTGACATTCAGCCATTCATTAAGTTACTCATGATCACATGTAATTTTCTAATAACAATTGTATGACCAGTAGGTAGCAATGATTGCTTATTAAATCTTTATGTAAGTAGAACCAGAGATATTTGTTGAAAGTCAAATTCAGTGAAGTTCTTTTCCTTTCAAAATGCCAAGACAAAGGTATGGTACGTGTAGATGTTAAACACCACTCATTGAGAATGATATGACAGATTTTATAAGAGAATGGATCATCCTCCCTGATAATTTTCTTTTAACAGTTGTGAGACTATTCTATTTTGTATCTTTAGCACAAGTAACTTCAGAATTTAAGAGTGGTAATTTTATCTTCATCATCTTGGGCACTTATACTTACAACTATAGCTACTTCTTAATTATTTTTTAAAAAGCTGTTTCTGTATTAATTTACTATGTTTTGGTCAGGTTTCATCACTATTACAAAAGCCAATGAAAAACTATTTAAATGAGAACATTTTTTATTTGGGTATCAAAGGTTCTGTCTCAGGTGGATACAGTAGTTGCTTGAACCTAAGGCAGGACAAGATAACATGGTCAAAACACCATGTGGCAGGAGATGTTCCCACCTTATGGCAGCCAAGAAAGAGACATAAATATACAGAGTTCCCAGGACAGGCTATGGCCCTCATACACATGACTCCAATTCAACTCAGTGTTCCAAGCATGTTGTATAAGGGGTAGACTTGGGGGTTGCTGCAAATGCACACCTGCTTCCTAATACACTGTTCCTAAGTGGGAAGAATAAGCTTTCTTTTAATAGCATTTCAATGATAAAAAAAAAAGTCACATGCCTATGGCTAGCTGTAAATGGAGTGGGTGGGTATGAGTGTTATTGGAAAACTATGGCTACCTGCTCCTACCTAACAAATATGTCACACTGTGAAAGGCGGGGACTATCTATCCCACACCCTATCTTCAGTAAAGAGAATAAGGCTGATGTATGCTGTGAATACCATTGGTTAATAAAGAACTGTCTTGGGCCTGCTCAGGGAATAGAGGTAGGTGGGGAAAACTAAACTGAATGCTGGGAGAAAGAAGGAGGAGTTAGTGAGAAGCCATGTAGTTCCACTGGACACAGATGCCAGAATATTACCCGGTAAGCCATAGCCATGTGGTGATACACAGATTACTAGAAATTAAAGTAAGATGTAAGAGTTAGCCAATAAGAAGCTAGAGCTAATGGCCAAAGGGGGAGTAAGCCCCACTTCCTGAGAGGAAATAGACTCCACAGAATTAACAACAGCAGAATTACAATGGTGGGGGTAATTTGGCCATATTAAGGATTACAGAGAAGGTAGCATAAAGTTCTGTGACTACATAAGAGATAGCCTTGTAGCTGTTGACCCTGTATCAATAAAGGCACCCAGGGAAGGGTCACTGGAATAGTGTCGAGTGAGGGTTTTATGCCCGTGGGCCCTCATGATTCTCATATCTGCAGGACATAGATGACTCCCAGGACAATAAGCTGTATACAAAGAATAGAATACATTTTGATCAGCCACTTAGTCATACTGAAGGATAGGACATCTCGACCAAAGACCAGTAAGATCTAGAGAAATATAAGGACATATACACTCAACAGATATCTCTAAATTCCGAAAATTCACAATTTTTGTATTCAGGATAAACACTTGATAATAAAGCCTACTAAGAACACTGAATGTAAAAGAGAATAAAACATTTGATTAATTCTAGCAAATATCAGGATAAATTGAAGGATCAAGGCTATAACTTTCAGCTTCTCTGGGAAAAAACCTTTCTGATTAAGGTATCTATAATTTATACAAATTTGCAAAAGAATTGCTACATACTAACTGTAAAGTTTGCATCTATCAGAACACTTATTATACATAGATATATTTATTGGTTAAAGGCTGACAAAAATAACATAGTGTATTATCTTAAAGCAAAAACTGATACTGTACATAATATCTGTACTCAAAAGGTAACTTTCACAGTTATGTGCTTCTGTATATGAGAAATACATATTTAAACCAATATGAAAATCCAAAGACAATTTACAACTGGTTGGAAGTTTTTCACAAGGGCCAAATAGAAACTTTAAATTTGAAATATAAATTTAAATTATTATCTATAAAATAAATCCCCAAATTCATGAACTACCCTACTATCTTGGAATAACTATTTTTCCTTATAGTTTTTGCTCTGGTTTTTCAAGACTACTTTATTTTGCTATTGTGTGTTAATAAGCTTGTAGATGATTCTAGTTTTCTGTACTGACTGTAAACAGTAACTTTAAAATTTTTTTGTAAAACCAAGGTCAAACTGTTGCTACTTTTGGAATGCTGCTGGCCACTAAAGGGTCATGTGTTGATCCTCATTGTGGTCATGTATGAGATGACATAGCATTTAGCAAGTGAGACCTACTGTGAGATCCTTAGGTCATTGGTGATGCTGTCCTTGGATGGAAACACTGGTCCCATAAAAAGGAGTCCTCGTGATCTTGTTTCAAAAGCCTGGTCCTTTTTCTTTGGCTATAGAATCCATTCTTCATGTAAAAATTCTCTTCATGATGTACCACAGCCAAGAACACCCTGATCAAGGTGGTTGATGTCCCTTGAGCCTCCAAAACTTTGACTTAAATACTCCTTTTATTCTAAAGTAGTTTGACTTGAGTATTTCATTGTAGCTGCAATATACAGAGTATACCAGTAGACCAGGCAAACAGAAGAGAGACAAAAACTTTTCTATTCGATACATTCATGCAATCAACTGGCTACTTTGATTACTTCTCAAAAGGGTGGATGAACTTTATACAGTAACAACGTGAACATTTTAAGACAAAACCAAGAGGCATAAAGAAGTATTTTACCGAAGATAAAATAAAAACTTATAAAAGTTATCTACAGCATAAAATATACGGTAGAAAAGTTAATATTATAAATATTACACAGACACACTAGCAGCTGAAGTTCCTCCAAACATAAAGCAATTTGAATGAACTAGAGGAAATTATAGCTCTAGCCATGAACTTTCATCTTGAAACCCAAGACTATAAGATAGTTAAATAAAATGGAAGTTCACAAATGGAACATAGCTACTTGCTGGTTTGGACTTTGTGCTTTGCAAATATCATTTTCTCCAGGCACTTAATAGGATATCCATGCCAATACCCAAGCAGTGCCTTTGCTAACAGTATAAGGAAGGATGCTGACTTACCATATCTGTAAAATTGCACTAGTTCTTCATTTTACAGGGATTTAATTTTACTTAAGTGGATTATCATCGATCCTCTCGCTCTAGCAGTCTACTTTATTATGATTCAACTATCACAGTAGACTTGGTCTTCGTAGAAAATCATTTTGTTTTACATATTCAACTTTATCTGCTTTTCAGAAGGATAATTTTGTTTCTTCCTTGTCTGGGGTGATCTATAGATCATAAACTGCTGACAGTCTGCTGTCAAATAATTCAAACCAGACTAGTAATGGGGTCCATTTGCTGATACTGAAGCACCAATTGACTGTTTGATAATTTTTCTAAATAGACTTGCAAATGATCAATGAATGTTCTATACTGATGAAAAAAATCAATAGAAGCAACTTGTCTGTTGTACTATGCTGTTGGTTTATAAGGGTTGCTCAGAAGGCTGGGGAGCACCGTTCAGCACTCAAAATCCCTTGTGTCCTACTGCACAGATTTTAGGTATCCATCCAAGATGCCAAAAGCAACTGTGCAGCCAAACTCCCATGGATCAATAAACCTACACAAGATTTGTTTCCAAAGCTACCTCTGTGCTCGCCTGATGCCACTTTGTCCTTGTTATCTCCTGGATTTGTGACGAACATAGTAATGACATATGGCTGAAATGATAAAGATGCAGCATACAACAACACAATTTAGAGGTCAACGGTACAGATATATTTTCAAGGCTGTCAATGAGAATATTTGACAGAAATTCTCTTACATTGAACTTAAGAATAAAGAAGACAGATAACCTGAGCTCGTGGGAGTTCAGGGACCCTGGACCAACAGTTAGGGAGCCTGCATGGGTCCAACCTATGCCTTCTGCATGTGTGTGAATAGGTCTCTTAGTAAGGCTTCTAACAGTGAGAATAGGACCTCTTCCTGGCACTTAGCTTGCTTTTGATAACCTAGATTTCTTTGTTTCACATTGACGTAAGGGAGGAGCTCAGTACTGCCTCAACTTGATGTGCCATGTTTTGTGCAAGCCCATGGGAGGCCTTTCCCTTTCTGAATGGAGATAGAGGAGGAGTGGGTGTGGAGGGGGGTGATAGATGGGCAGGGGGAGAGGATGGGAGAAGAAGAGGGAGAAGAAACTGGTTAGCGTGTAAAATAAATGAAAAAGATGTTATTTAAAATTTTAAAAAAGAATAAGGAACTTCAGGAATCATATGATTTATATGGAAAACAAACCTAACTCCCCTCAAATATGCTCACCCTTTTTATTAAATATTCCCAGGTATGTATCACTAAATGCACTTTCACCAAGACATTCCATTCCCAAATTGTTTTAAAGCTCCTGTCATCTAGTTAATCAATACATTTTTATTCAGAATCTACTTATATCATCCATCCCTTACGTATCATAGGCATCATCAAGAAAAAAAAATGTGGTCCCTCTCTGCTTTTAAAATGTGTCATCTACTTTGGAGAATTGTTTAAGACCACCTCAAGAAAATAAGTAATTAAGTATCCACAGCCAGTTTATTAGAAATATGCTTCAAAGGGTTTTACAAAATAAGTAATATTATTAACTGTGATTTTTTGAGTGATCAAAAACACCTTCAGGGGATTAGAGAAGTGGCTCAACATTTATGAGTACTTGTTTCCCTTGGAGAAGATCTAGGTTTGATTCCTAGCATCCACATGATGGCTTCCAACTATCTGTAACTCCAGTTCTAGGGGATCTGGTGTCCTTCTTGGGATTCTTTGGGCAATAAGCACACATGTGGTGTCCATATATAAACACAGGTCAAACATCCACACACGTAAAATAAAATAAAATAAAATTGTAAAGTATGTCCTGTCTCTTTGAGAGACAAGCCACGCCCACTCTCTCTCCTGTCTGCTTGAGGCAAGGGGATCTTCCTGCTTCCTGCCTGCTTCTGCCTCACTCCCTTCTCCTCACTTCTCCCCTTCCCCCGTTTCTCTCTCTGTCTGCCTCTCTCTGATCTTCCCTTTATCCCCTTATCCCCTTCTCCACTCTCCCCTTACCTTCCATAACCCACTAAATAAATATCCAATCTCATTCTGCAAGGTGTGCCTATCCATCTCAGTCTCTCTCCCACCGCAAGGCTCCCTGCCTGGGATCCACTGCCTCTTGTGGCCCACGAACCACTCAGAAAACAGCACCATTTTATTTTTATCATAACAAAAATAAGTCTTCAGAAACATTCTAAAGTAGACAGAACTTAAAATTAGCCATAAAAATGGTTATAGGTTTCTCTTTCTTGACCAGTAAGATAGATCACTGATTCAAGGAGCTTGAAGGCTGCAATGTACATGGTATTGGTGAATTTTCGTATGTTGTTTAAGCTTGTTAAAGAGAAAAGTTGAGTTACCTCATTCAACTCAGACCCAGAAAGACAAATATAATATGTACTCACTCTTAAGTGGCTATTAGACATAAAGCAAAGAAAAACCAGCCTACAATTCACAACCCCAGAAAACCTAGACAACAAAGAGGACCCTGAGAAAGACACACATGGATCTAAATAGGAAGGAGAAAAATATAAGATCTCTTGAGTAAACTGGGAGCATGGGGGTCACAGGACAGGATAGAAATGGAGGATGAGGAAAGGGAGTGGAGAAAAATGTATAGCACAATAAAAACAATTGAAAAAGAGAGAAAAAAGCAAAGTTGGAGTGAAGGAGACCCTCTGCTGTCATCTCCAAACCTTCCTTTCCTGGGGTTGGCTGGTTCTTGACTTTATAATTAGGAAAACAACAATAAAGTGGTTTTTTTAAAAAAAATTGCATTCTTGAGGACAGCAGGAAGATAAAGCTTCTAGATCACTATTGTTAATCCCATAACATAAAAATATCCACAGTGGGAATGGGAAACTATATGCTAAGCCATGGTTATCTCATCCATAAAGAGGAAATTCAAATCTAGGTGACATTTTCAATTTCTCTAGTTAGTTTCTGCTGGATATTGTGAGCAGAGACATTGTAGTTGGCGATGGTATATATCTATTACTATGTGGTTTGTTTGTCTGTTTTCTGGAAGCCTCATGGAAGTAGGCATTCTACTCTACCTGGAACTCGAGTAGTTAGGAACTGCAGCTGACTGCCTCAATGAGTTTCCCAACCTATTTCACCTGGAAGATTCTAAGCTCCCAATTTGATAATGTTGTATTTCTTTCATTCTCTCCACTGAGCTCCCATTGTCTCTGCTCCTGTTGTGAGCATTCAGAGGAAGTCAGGGCAGCAAGCAATTGAACTGGCTGGTCATATTGCATCTAGAATCAGGAAGCAGAAAATGATGAATGCATGCTGGTGTTCAGTTTACTTTCTTCACATACAGTCCAGGATCTCAGTCAGAGAACGGTGCCACCCAAAGTGGGCAGGTCTTTCCACTTCTATTAATACAATCATGATAATCTGCCCAGGCATGCCCAGAAGCTGTTCTCCAAGGCAATTCTAGAGTCTGACAAATTGAAAACACTCACCACCAAGGATCCTCTTACTATTACATAGCTCTGATGATCTCACTGCTCCCTGTGGATCTTTTAGCTCCATTACTAGTGGCAATGTGTTATATTAAAATTCAGACACCTAAAACATTTTTCTGATTTGTAGAGGCTAATAGATGGCACATAAGATGTCATCATGAGTGAGAATTGATAGAATTTGGCTGTTTATATAGGAGTTGAAGGTAAAAACTGATAAAAAAATAAAACATGATTCCTATACCTTCTTCAGAAATCATTTTCATTGTGAGAAAAACCAGTTCATAAGATAAAACTGTGGCTATTAAATGAAAACTCCATATTGGATTTTTACTCAAAAGATAGTAGCAGTCTTGGGCAAGTTTTAGACCATACATGTCAGAGGCCTTTGAGCAGGTTGGGTTTTGCATAATGTATTTGGTAATACTATAAATTACTAACTATTGCGGTAAATTTGGGGGTTTTAAAGATTAGCAAAGAAAATCAAAGGAGTTAGCATGGGGAAAAGTGGCACAAGATGAAAAGGACAATAAAAAGAAACTTGGCAGGGCTGAAAATATTTGTCTCTGGACTGGAATTTCCAAGTCATGGCCAGAAGGTTAATCAGCAAGTGTACTGATGCACTTAATGGTGGGGGCCCACGGATGTGAGTTCTGTTCCGCCTTGACCAAAGGTCAGAAAGTTGGAGCTTATTTTCACTCATTCAAAGTTGTTGACAACAGGTGTGGCTACAAACAAGATATCCTCACCTAGGGTGTGGTTACTTGGTATTTTGGACATTAAGATGGCCTATAGAGATGGATCTGCTCCACCCTAATCAAAGGCCAGAGAATTCAAGCCTTCATTTTAAAACAGGATGTTTGACATGAAGAGTGTCTGCCTACAGGATACTTGGTCTAAGATGTAAATTCACTGGATAACCTGCCCAAAACATCAGAATGCTTAACTTAGGAAAGAGTGGCTTGATGTCTCAAGTACTGAAGCTAGTAACTGTTCTGATTGTCCTTTGTGTCCTGTTAAAGCAGCCTTTTGCCTTCCCATCTCCTTTTTATATTGGGATATATAAGTATATGGAAAATAAATGTGGGAAAATTTAGCATTAAGTATTCACTGAGTCGCCCTCCCAGTACTATCCTATGTCTCTGTATTTCTTTTGTATCTGTATCAATTCTTTCCAACATCTCTAATCCACATGTCCCTCCCCTGGAATGTAAGAACTCATCCAGGCCGGACCCCAACAGATGTCACCCTAACATGTGGCTTACAACAGTTAATAACATTTAACTAGGAAAAATAACACTTATAACTCTGAAGAATGCATGATTTTTTTAACTAAACAACAGAGTTGCATAGATGTGACGATATCATCTATCCCTCAAAGCCTGAGTTCTGTCCTCTGATGCCCTGGTCTCAGACTTGTCAGTCCACAGTTCCCTCCTAATAATTCTATTCACATCTGAACTTTCCTGGCTTTAAGAATAAGACAGTTGCAATGCAACTTTCTTCTTGGATAAAATTATCCTCATCACCATAGCTTGCTATCTGGATTCTAGTGAAAGTTACTTGTTAACCCATTTCTATTTAGTCCCAATGCATGGATTACTAGAATAATGTGTTAAAATATAAATTAGGATACTTCAATGTTCAACACTCCCCATTAACTCCAAGCACTTTTAAGATGAAATTGTAATTATTTTTTATAGCGTTGAGGTCACGTTGACATCACTGACCCTATGTTCTCTGACTGTAGACATCGTTGATCCGTGTTTTATGACTTGCTGCTTGAAGCAGGCCAAACCAGTTGATTTCCTAGAGCTTTTTTCAGTCTTGTCTACTGTTAGTTTTTTTTAAATAAATCATTCTGATCCTCATAGCTGGCTATTCCCTGATATTTTTATCACAGCACAGATGTAACACATTCAGAAGAGCCATCCCCAATTTTTGCACTGCACTCAGTAATATTCCTAGCACTTAAACCCTGTCCTTTCTACCCAGCCCATGTTCTCTTGCCCTCCCTCATGTTCCTCCTTGCCCTCCTAGGCATCTGATATTATATCTTTCCCTTACTCACCATTTTCTACATGACAGTGAAATCTTTTCCTCAGCAAGAACTTTGTCTCTTGAGTTCATTGTTGCGTTTTCAATGTCTAGGCTGATTTCTGGAAGTTCAACTTGGGTTTATGGGTTTATTGGTTGAAAATTAATAAACCATATAAGTATTAAGTTATTTCTATTTTTCCTCCCCATACTTCAAACACTAAGAATCCAAATAACATGAAGTTTCTATATGTGTAACATGCTATATCACCTGAATTCAATTAATGACTGTCTGTTGAACAGATAATTACCTATTAAGGAAATTATTAAGAGACTACTCAAAAACTGTAAGCATGCATGTTAAAGGACTAGAGTTTTAACCTAGAAATATACAAACTATAATTAAACATTAGATAATTCTTATGAAATGGCAGATATTACTACTTTTGAGCTTTGCATATTTTGAAAGAATTCAGTTCATAATGGTGGTGACAATTTACCTTATTGGCCAATTATTTTGCTTTTCAACTATAACAAGCATCTAGAAATACCTCTGTTTTGTTTGTACTGGTATTTGTACTTAGTCATCGGTAAAGCCTACATCCCAGCCACCCACAAACATAAGTCTATTTCAGACACAGTCATCAGCTTAGATGTCAGACAGTATTAAAATGAAACAAAATCTTACAACTGAAAGTCCATTTACCTCAGGGTTCCTTCTAATCTATATGCTTTTGTTAGTTCAGACTTTGCTCACAATGAATAAAGAATAGAAATCTGAGTGTCATGGCCATTTTCTTTCTAAGCTAATTTATGTCCTGATGGAAGGAATAGAAATCAGTCTTCATAGGTGGGAAGTTATTCAAAAATCAGTGAATTCAAAACCCAAGTTGTTGTTAGATTACATACTATGATTGAAGGTCAAACTTTGAGTTTGAGGTATATGTGTTGCATAGACTTCAATGTCAAATCTGAAAACAGGGATGGCAGGAGTTGGTCCTAAGTCTATAAGAAATTGAATGTAGACAGAAGTTTCTGTCCCACTTGGTCTAGCAGCCATTCATTCCCAAGGAAACACACAGAGGCTTATATCAATTATAAATTGTTTAACTTATTAACTCAGGCATATTATTTACTAGCTCTTACAACTTAAATTAACCCATTATTTTTATCTATGTTTAGCCACGTGGCTTGGTAACTTTCATTAGTGAGGCATTCTCATCTCTGTGCCTGGCTAGTGACTGTCCTTTCCTCTTTCCAGAATTCTCTTAGTCTGGTCACCTCACCTATACTTCCTGCCTAATTACTGGCCAATCAGCATTTTATTAAACTAACACAAGTGACAAATTTTTACAGTGTACAAGAGCATTCTCCTATCCCCTTTTTTTCCTTTCAAAACAAATGAACCCTAGGGAAACCCTGTCTTAGAGCTGGCTCCATGCATGTCCAAATACAATATCATTATGTACCAGTGCTTCAAGTTAGAGGGTTAGTAGATGTTTCATTGTGATGGCAGCTGTCAGGCCCAGGCCCGGCGGGGCACGGTCTCTTTGCAGGTCATAATATTCTAGCATCTGCTCTCCCATTTGCAGAGACACAAAATGGAAATTGTCAGAGTGTCTGCATTTGATTAATCCCTGGGAATTTAAAAGAGACTGATACATACAAAACAGAGTGCCAATTTTGCAATTTACACTGAGAAATATAACTGCTATGCAGTTCAGACAGTTTATGTCAGCAGGAGAATACAGCCTCCTAATGACATGAGGTAAATCACAAGCACAAGTTCTCTGGGTGAGTAGGGAGCTAGATAGAACAAGAGGAGGAAGCTGGCAGACCTCAATAACCAGTGTCATTGAGGCCTGACACATCCATCTCCCAGCTGATTTTTCTTGCCAAGAAAGCAAGACACATGTATTTGCTGGCCCTAGTTGGAAATGCACAGGCAATTCTGCTCACTGTCCCTCTTTTTCCTAGATCCCTGGATATTCACACATTCACTGTGCAAGCCCATCAATGTCATTAAATGGAATACATGTTTGTTTATTAGATGCAGCTTCATTAAAAAGTACTAATGAGCTGATATTTATTGAGAGGTAATAAGGACTAGATGAATGCTAATAGTCATTTCTATATTTGGAAAAGATACTGTTGTTAACAAAATGATTTGTATATTAGCAAGCAATTTGAACAAAATGCAAACTTAATTTTCTTGCATGCATTTTTTTTTCTGAGAAACACTAGACAGAGAGAAAGCTGCAGTCAACTGAAACAAACTCGACAGAACATATCAAAGATGCTTTTCAACCACCTCCCCTCTTTCTTAGTTCGTCATGTTTTGATTCATATTCAGGATTATAGCATTTCAGACAATTTCAAAGAACGCCCCATCTCTCAATCTACCACACCTTGCACTGCCTTATCTGACTTCCAGATCTACAGCTGACCCTAGGTTCGATCTGTTGTAACAGTTATGCATTTCCTAACTACTTAACACAGGTAAAACTGCGCTGCCATTTTTATTAAGATCATATCCTCTTTATGAATGTCTTTCATGGATATTTTTCATACTGAGTCTAATTCCCATTAATCCTGAGGCTTTTGTTTTCTTATTTTACATAATACGCTGTTGTTGCAAAAAATGGTGGCAGCTTTATAGAATTCTACTCAATTCTTACAAACATTATTTTTGTGAGGAACTTGGGAGTCAAGAAGCTCATTTAACCAAGAACAAACACTGTAAATTGTAAATCAAAGATTCACACTATCTACATGTTATATGATGGCATCTTGAGGGTCTGTCTTTTAATGTAGTTTTACTGAGAGCCCATGATCTCTCTCACACACTCTGAGGCACTAGTGAGTGGGAGTAAAGAATACACTGGAGTAAAGAATTCTTTTCCCTGAATTCAGATTCTGGCTTAGTCACTGGCCTGTGCAAACTGGCAAGTTCCTAAGATAGTCTGTTACTATAAAATAAGAGCAGAATTTTTTTCCTCATGTTTTATCGTGACCAAATACCTGGCCATAAACAGTTTAAGCAAATAGGAGTTGTTTTGCCTTACAATTTTAGTGTATAGCACTCATAATTGGAAACACATCAAGGCAAAAGTGACTCTTGACTGTGGAGACAGAAACCTGAGACAGTTGGTGGTCACTTTGTGTCCACAGTCAAAAGGCAAAGAGAGGTGTAATAAGCTTCCTCCTATGTGACCCCTTAAATCAATCTGTTCTTATCAGTTTAATATTTCAATTTTTAAAAGATTCTAAATTTGAACAGCAAAGTAAAAAGAAAAGAAAACATAAAAGCAAGTGAGCCATAAGGAATAAGTCAGTAAATAGCACTCCTCCATGGCCTCTTCTTCAACTCTTGCCTCCAGTTTCCTGCTTTGAGTTCCTGTCCTGACTTCCCTTCAGGATGGACTGTAAACTGTAAGATGAAATGAACCCCAAGCTGCTTTTGGTCATGGTGTTTATCACAGCAATAAACAAGCTAGGATACCTCTGCTCTGGTATAGATTGCTATATATGTAAAAAGAGTGGCCTATAGAACAATAATTTATCACTATTATTATCACTGTATTTATTGTAACCCAAAGTTTTCAGTGCTGCTTGGTTCATTTTGGGCCATTCTTAGGATTTCATTCACAGTTCCAGGATGACACTGGCCAGGGCTGGTATGCTAGTGTTGCACCTGGGGTTTGAACATTTGGAGGGCCTCAACTGCAGCTCAGGTCCTCTTCATTTCACTCCTTCCTCTCTATCAGGTATCTCCACATTCCTACCTTGAATTAGAGTTCTTACTTTTCAGTTGAATATTCCCAGAGTGGTTTTCCAAAGAAAGGCAGACAGAGGTAACACAGCCTTTTTAATTTTAGGCACAAAAACTACAGTGTCATTTTGCTCATTCTGTTTACCAAAACAGCCCTTGCTCGAGTTCAAAATGAAGGGACATACATCCACTCATCTTAATACATGACACATCAGATGTGTTTTAAGACCAATATGATTTCTTTACATGTATCTGTCATTCTCATAAAAAAGCTGTAAGGTTAGTAACAATTTTTGACATGAAACAATTTTGCCTAGAGAGATTAAAATTTTTAAATTGATAATTTTTAGTAAATTTAACTGATAATTTCTCAGGGCCTTCACTCCACCAAGAATGCTCTGAGTCAAATACCATAGTTTTAACTGGTCCATAATGCTTCTAGTTCCATAGTTCAGTCCATAACATTAGAGAGCATAATAACCATCGAGTTAGAGGATCGCCAATTGTCACTCCCATGTATGGCACTCTCTATGTTCATATACAAATAAATCACCAGTAAAGCCATTGTTCTAAATTCTTATCTCGGTCTGTTTATTTATGCACCACTGCTGTAAAAATGAATAATTCACAGGAAAGATGAGTAAGAATTCTATGGGAAATCAAAACTGAGAATTATCTCTTCTTTACAACATAGAGGCTCATGTATCTTTTAGTTGCATGGTAATTTTTAGACTCCTCAACCAAAGTTTATGCACCATGAATGAGACGGGGAAACAAAATTGTAAAATTACTGTTTAACTCCAGATAAAGAGACATCAGACAGAGAAAGTGCGAAAAGTTTAGAGAAAGCAAAAAGATGGAATAGAAGTAAAAAGAGGCAAAACAGGTTAGGTGTATGTGGGTGTGCAGGTAGGTTTGTCGTTCTTACCCTTTCACTCTCTTGCCCCTTCTATCCACATTCTTTACCCTTCTCCCACCTATGGAGTCCTACATTCATGTCATCACACTGTATAAACGTGACTCTAGTTTCCAGATATGAGAGAAAATGTGATCTTCATTTTTCTAAATCTATTTTATGTAATATGATGATATCCAGTCTACCCATTTTTTCTACCAATGATATAACTTCATTCTTTAAAGCAGCACGAATCTTGTGTGTATGTGTGTGTTTGCGTGCACGCGCCTATGAACACACACACAAGCATACAAGCACATAAATGTACATGGGATGTCAAATATTCTTCATCTATTGATGGGAATCCTAACTAGCTTCTTACTTTCACTACTACAAATAACTTTGTAGGAAACATGAATGGGCAAATACTTTGTGATCTGCTGTATAACCTTTCCTTCATATGCTCAAGATTGGTATAGTTACATCATATAGTAGTTCTATTTTTTAATAGAATCTCCATGCTGATTTCCACAGTGGGTGAAGCAGTTTGCATTCCCACCCACGCAGTGCATAAGTGTTCTTCACCCACATCCTCATCAGCATGTTTTGTCATTCATTTCCTTGATGATAACCACTCTGATTGGGGTGAGGTGAATTCTAAATGTTGAAATAGTATTTCATTTTGCATTTCATTGCTGACTAAGAATGTTGAACATTTTTCAAGTATAGTGAGCATTTGTGCTTTGTCACTTGAGAAATATGTTGTTTATTTGTCCATTTAATAATTACATTATTGAGAGTTTGTGTTATTTGTTTTAGTGTCTTTAATAGATTCTCCATATTTCCCCATCAGATGCATAGATGGTAAAGATTTCTTAGCATTGTCTATCAATGGTGATTTTTTTTCTATTACGCATAAACTTTTCAATTTTATGCAGGCAATACCAAAAGAATTTTATTTTTTCAAGATTTATAAATTCCAAGAGAATACAAGAAAACAACAAAATGTATTTTAAAAGATAATAGACCACATAAATGGGCAATTAAGTAAAGATAATGATTTTTTCCCAAAAAGAACTAACAGAAATTTGAAACTGAGAGATGTATAATACTCAGTATAAAAACCTCACCATTACCTTATATCAAATTAAGAAAAACTATCAGGGCTTGTTGATAATTAGGAAATAACATTATTAATTCAGTAAGATGTCAAAACTGTAACCAGAGTAAGAAAGACATAATAAAGAAAATAGATTATTTAAGAGAAAAAGAAAATAACAAAATATCTGAAATTATTGTATAACTTGCAATAATAACATTGAATGTAATTAACTCACCACTTAAACGTTGCAGAGTGGTGCGGTCTATTTGGTGTTCTGTATGTTTAATGGGCCTTGATAGGCACTTCCATCTTTAGGTTGGAGAAATTTCCTCCTATGATTTTGTTGAAAATATTTTCTCTGTCTTTGCCATGGATTTCTAATCCTTCCTCTGTTGCTATTATTTGAGATTTGATCTTTACATAGTATTCCAGATTTCCTGGAACTTTTATGTTTGTGTTGTTGTTGTTATTATTTAAATTTAACATTTCCTATTTATCCTATCATGTATTCAATATCTGAGATTCTCTCTTCTATCTCTTAGCATTCTGTTGGTGAGACTTGCCTCTGAAGTTCCTATTAGAGTTTCTAAATTTTTCATTTCCAGATTTCCCTCAGTTTGGGGTTTCTTTATTGATTCTATTTCTGCTTTCATGTCTTCAACTGTTTTCTTCACTTCAGTTCACTGTTAGTTTGTGTTTTCATCGATTTAATTAATAAATATATTCATTTCCTCTTTAGGGGCCTCTCAAATACTCACAAAACTATTTTGAAGTTCTTGTCTTGTGCCTCCACTATATTGCATTGCTCAGGGCCTATTGTAATAGTGTTGCTAGACTCTAATGGAGACAAGTTCTGACTATTAGAGATTGTGTTTTTATGTTGGTGTGTATGCATCTGCATTTTGAGATGATTATAATTCTAGGTGTTGGTCTCTGGTCCTGCCTTTGTTCAGTGGGTGTTTCATCCCTTGCTCTCTGTCACACGTTTTGTTTATTAAGAGATATGCTAACTGTAATGAATGCTTCTGATATCCTGTTAAGTGTGGCTACAGTGGGTTTTGGTGATATGATTTTAGTTAATAATTTTATCAGATGCTCAAATGAGAGTCAACCCCCAATATTCTTCAAATTATTGCACAAAATAGAAACAGAAGGAACATTTCCAAATTCTTTTTGTGATGCCACAATTACTCTGATACCTAAACCACATAAAGATCCAAAAAGAAATAGAATTATAGACCAACTTAGGATGTGAAATATCTCAACAAAACAATTGCAAATGGAATCCAAGAACATACCAAAAAGATCACTCACCATGATCAAGTAGGTTTCATCTCAGACGTACTGGATGATAAACTTAGATAAGTAGAATTATAATCCACCATATAAACAGAAAGATAAAAATTACATGCTCATCTCATTAAAGGCAGAAAAGGCTTTGACAAAATCTGTCACTCCTTTATGACAGTCCTGTAGAGTTTAGGAATGCGAAAGACATGCCTCAATATCGTAAAGGCAGTTTACAGCAAGCCCATAGCCAATGTCAATATAAATGGTGAGAAATTCAAAGCAATTCCACTAAAATCAGGAACAAGGCAAGGTTATTTATTCTTTCAATATCTATTTAATATACTATTCAAAGTCTTATCTAGAGCAATAAGGCAACTGAAGGAGATCAAAGGGAGGTAAATTGGAAAGGAAAATGTCAAAATATCTCTATTTATAGATAATACAATAGTATACATAAGTGACCCTGAAAATCCTACAAAAGAACTGTTACAACTAATAAACACATTCAGCAAAGTAGCTAAATACAAAATTAACTCATAAAAATCAGTAGCCCTTTTATATATAATTGACAAACTAAGAATAAGATCAGAGATAAAACACTTTCCACAATAGTTGCCAATATTAAAAATACTTTGGGGTAACCAAACAAGTGAAAGACCTAACTTTCAAGTCTTTGAAGAATGGAATTGAAGAAGATATCACAAAATGAAAAGGTCCCCCCATACTCATTGGTAAGTAGGATTCACATAGTAAAACTGGGTGGGACTAGATGAAAACATCTTGAGTGATATAATTCAGACCCAGAAAGACAAATATTTTATGTATTCACTTATATGTAAATGTTAGCTATTAAGTCATAAACAAGCTACAATCCATATTACCACAAAGGTTAGATTAAAAAGTAAGGGACTGTGGAGAAAGAATGGCTCTCTCTGGGAGGGAAAATAGAATAGATTTTTATGGGTGGATGAGGGGTAGGAAGACTGGAATGATGGTATCAAGCACAGAAGGGAAGAGGAAGAGAGGCAGAGAGAGAATACACTGAGGGACAGCTAAAACCAAGAGCTTTTGAGGGCTTGTATTCAAATGTAATACAGTAAGCATCCTATAACATATACATATATGAAGATGTTCTAAATGAAATTCCCAAATAATGAGGAAAACAGAGCAGCATCTGAGCATCTTTCATCAGCAAATGAAGCTTCAGTACTGTGATTGTGTTACATCTAAGTGAGCTGTTGGCCAAAGGGCCTCTTTCAAACCCCAAGCAGCCCAAACTATCTGTGACTTCTGAAATTTATGGTTAAGTCCTATTACTGAAAGTAACACCTACAGAACTCATTGAGTACAGAGAAGTTACCCAGAGCCTTCATCATACAGTCTAGTATTTGTGGCTCAGGAAGGTACTCTGCATGTTACCAAAGAGGAAGGTAAGCACCTGATGGAGGAAGGTCATTGGCTAATAAAGAAACCGCCTTGGCCCATTTGATAGGCCAGCCTTTAGGTGGGTGGAGTAAACAGAACAGAATGCTGGGAGGAAGAGGAAGTGAGCTCAGACAATATAGCTCTCCTCTCTGAGGCAGATGCGATGAAGCTCAGACCTAAGATGGATGTAGGCTAGAATCTCCCTGGTAAGTCACCACCTTGTGGTGCTACACACATTAATAGAAATGGGCCAAGCAGTATTTATATGAATACAGTTTGTGTGTTGTTATTTCAGGTAAAGCTAGCCTGTGGCTGGGAGCCAGGGGACAGGAACGCAGCCCACTGCTCCCTCTACAAGCACTACAAGCACCAACCCAGTTAAAAACCCTTCACTCTACCAGCAGCACCAGCCTGCAAGATATTTTGGTGCAGTGGTGGCCTTAAGCTTTAGGAATAACCAACCAGTATCTGATATGAGTTAAGGAGCCCTTCACAAGATGGAACCTATACTCAGTGCTGCTTGGATGGCCAAGCACAGTAGATAGTGCAGAGACCTGGTAGAAAACCAAATACTTCTGTTCTCCTAAAAAGAATAACAACAATAAAATGACCCGTAATAACATTCTACTATATTCATAGATTCATAGATGCCTTGCTCGGTCATCATTAGAGAAGCTTCCCCCTGTAGCAGATGGGAACAAATACAGACCCACAGACCCATATTCTGCTGTGAATGGGAGACCCTGGAATACTCATCCCTAAAAGGATGTCTCCATCAAGTTCCTCCCCTCTTAGCTCATGTAACTCACAGAAAAGGAGGCAGAAAGAATATAAGAGCCAGAAGTGGATGGCACCCAAAATCCAAGGTATTCTAAACACAACAGGCCTAACACACACATGAACTCAGACACTGAGGCAGCATGCACAGCTCTACACTAGATGGGGTCCTAGAGTTGAGAGAAGTGGACACATACCACAATCCCTAACCCAGAAACTACTCCAACTGATAAGCCCTTGCATATAAAAATTCCATTTAATTCAAGGGAGTCTCACCAGGGAAACAAACTACTTTTAAGCTTAGGCAGCATGCCCAGAAGTAGACAGTCAACACAAAACAAACTCAATGGCATCTTTGGAAATTATTCATCTCATAATCACAAATAGGCATTTTTATCTTACCTTACAGGTCCTATGTGTATATTGCTCCTGGCTTGGAATTTTTATGGGATGCCTCTATGTGCAATCATGTGTGTTTCTGCATCTTTACATGTTTCTTGTAGTGGCATTTCATTCATATTTTAATAAAGAAAGCTTGCCTGAAGATCAGAAAAGTAAAACAGCCAGCCAACGGCTTTTACCTCTGCCTCAATCAGAAATGGCGATCCTGCCTCCAGAAATCTCAGGATGAGACTGAGCCTGAAAGCTTTCTCCTCATGTTTTATAATCCTCTCTAGTTCTGGGATTAAAGGCATGCACCACTGGAATTAGAGGCATGTACCACCCAGTTTCTATGGCAACTAGTGACTACTGGGAATAAAGGTGTGTGTCACCACTACATAGTCTGTAAGGCTGACCAGTGGGGCTGTTTTACTCTCTAATCTTCAAGCAAGCTTTATTTATTAAAATATAAATGAAATGCAACTACAATTTCTTGTTCTTTTTTTGGTTCTTTTACTTGTTTTGTCATATTCTGATTGTTTTTGATTCATTTTATTGTATTCTATTATTATTCATTAGATGCTTGTTTGCTTTCTAATGAAAGATCAAAAGAATCTGGATGCATGGGGAGGTTTGGAGGAATAGGGAGGAGTGAGGAAAGAGGAAACCATAATCAAAATATATTGCTTAAAAAGAATCTATTTTTGACATAAAAAACAAAAGATCCAGACTAATTCTTAACCTTTAAAACAGAGCCTAACTATGTGCTGCCGTAAGAAATCCATATCACCACTCCAAACATATATGGGCTGAAAATGAAAGGGCAATGATACAAAATAATATTTTAGAGAAATGGACTGTCAAATCATGCAGTACTCGCTATACTCATATATGACAAAATAAACCTCAAAGCAAAATAATCAGAAGACACAAAACTATCCAGTAAATGTTTTTTTTCTTTTTTTTTCTTTTTTTTTATTTTTATTTTTATTTTTTTTAATTTATTTATTTATTGAGGATTTCCGCCTCCTCCACGCCACCGCCCCCCACCTCCAGTAAATGTTTTTAAAGAGAATGTACCATCAAGAACATGACAATTATAAGCATAAATTATATATATATGTATGTATATATTATATACACATAAATACATGTATATGTTATATATCACTCAGAAGTCAAAGAATGAAATAATATAAAGTGAATTATATTGGGTAGTAAAGAAGTAGACCTAAATACAATACATATGATTTACTTCACTATGCCACTCTCACTAATAGATAAGCTAAAAATAAAAAGATAACATAATAAAATATACATAACAAGTACCAACACCATAATGAATCAGGAAAACCCTGAAAATATTTGCTTTAAAATTATTACCACTTCTATTCCATATGGTACTTGAAATTTTAGCCATAACAATAAGATATGAGAATGAATAAAAGGTATACAAACAGGAAAGGAAAAATGTCAAAGTATTCTATCTAACAGATGATATGATTCTATACTTAAAATATCTTAACTAATAACCCAGAAGACTTTTTAATCTGGCTGAGAAGTTCATCAAAGCAACAGGATACAAAGTTAATGTATACATTCTATTAGCATCTTAATGCATTGATCATGATCTTGCTGAGAAAGAAATAAAAATATCCCCTTCATGATATCTTCAAAAAACACATCAGACTCATCCAAGAAGTTGAAAACCTTTTTGTAATGAAAATTATGATGCACAATGAAAGAAATTAAAGAAGACACTGAAAGAGCCCATGTTCATGGATAGGCAAATTAATAATGTGAAAATGGCTATTTTTTAGATGCAATCTGGAGATTTAATATAATCCCCCATAAAAATATGAATGATATTCTTCAGGTAAATAAATAAAAATACTTTAAAATTTATATGGTAGCATTAAAAATATCAATGTTGTGGGTATGACAATGCATGATATCAAAATACATTATTGCAGAGCCATAGTAATATAAACAGAAGTGGTACTGGCATAAAAACATCAGAGAAACAGAATGGAATATCCAGAAATTAACCCCCATATCTAAGCTATTTGATCCTCAGCAAAAGTGCCAAACCCTCAATTTGGAAAAAAAAAATACAGATTTTATGAGAGGAGATACTGTGAAAGCAAAATACCACATGAAAAAGAGTAGACTAGATCCCTATCTGTGACCCTATTTAGGAATCAATTAAAAATTGATCACAGATCATACTATGAAATTTGAACTACTACAAGGAAAGAGCAGGGAAACATTTTAAGACATAGGCAAATGCTAGAGCTTCTTGAATCAGACTCAATTAGTTCAAGAAACAATATCAAGAGCTGCCAAAAGGGTTAACATCAAATTGAAGCTTCTGAATCCTGAAGGACAAAATCAGCACAGTGAGAAGATGACTGCAGAATCAAAGAAAACCATCACCAGCTAATCATCCGACGGGGTCCAGAATATACAAAGAACTCTGAATGGCTACCACTGGAAAGAAAGGAAGCAATCTAGCCAATAAGTGTGCAGGCGAGTGGAACAGATGTTCTCAAGATAATATGAATGATGAGTTATTGTATGAAAAATGTCCGGCATTTTTAACCAGAAGAAAAATGTAAATCAAAACTACATTGAGATTTCAACTCACTAACATCAGAATTGCAATCATCAGGAGAATATAAAAAGCAGATGTTAGCAAGGTTGGAGATTGGCTTATACAATGTTGGCTGGAATGTGAATGAGCAAAACCACTATGAAAATGAGCAAGCTCGTTGCTCAAAAAGATAAAATAGAACTAAAACATTGTCCAGCTTTACCACTCTTGGTTTGTTTACTTACAGGTATCAGAGTCAGGATATATAAGAGAACTCTATATGTCCATGTTTATCATGCCTTGTTCAAATATAGACAAGTCATGCAATCCACCTAAGCATCTGTCGTCTATGAATAGGTAGAGAAAATGTGATATACATACCCAAGAATGATTATTCATCTATTAGGAAGAATAAAATTAAGTCAAGAAGATGGCTCAGTGTGTAAAAGCACTTGCTGAGCAAGCTGACCACTTGATTTCTATATTCAGATCCCTCAGTGGGAGAATTCCCACTCCTGAAACTTGTTCTCTGACTTTTATATAAAGACTGGCATGTACAAATGTCTGCAGTCATTCATATACAACAGCATATACACACAGAGTAATTTATAAAATTTATAAAACAACAAAGAGTACAACTTTATGTCACTTGCAAGACTATGAATAGAACCAGAAGTATCTTGTTAACTAGAATAAGACAGACTAAGAAAAATGGGTATCGTAGATATTCTGTTGTATGATGTAGCGATAAAAGAAAATACACCTCCAAAGTAGAAAGAAGAAATATTTTTAAAAAGGAAGAAAAAAATAAGAAAAAGTGGGTGCTAACAAAATGTGCTGAAGCCGGGTGGTGGTGGCGCACGCCTTTAATCCCAGCACTCGCGAGGCAGAGGCAGGCGGATCTCTGGGAGTTTGAGGCCAGCCTGGTCTACAAGAGCTAGTTCCAGGACCGGCACCAAAAGCTGCAGAGAAACCCTGTCTCGAAAAACAAAACAAAACAAAAAATGTGCTGAGATAGATTTGATCAAAGAATATTATATGTAAGTATTACAAATGTCACATTGAAGCCTATTACTCTGCACAATTTACATGTAGTAATAATTACAATAATAAAAGAGGAAACAAAAATAAAAAGCTTACCGTAGATGGTATCAACATTATAATAATAGTGTATATCTCATGGAGAAGCTACATGGTTAAGACTATATCCCAAACCTAATGCCGAGAAAAAGCAGATCCTCTAGTCCCACCCCAGCTCTGTAGCAGAACGCCTGTGGCAGCCTTCCCTGCTCAACCCACATTCCATCTCCTGTGGATCTCACAGATCTTCTCCTCCTAACCTTGCTCCCTTCACTAGTCGCTTTGTCCCAGCCCCTAACCCCAGAAGGTACCTCTTCAGCTAACCCAAGAGCTACTCCTGCCAGGGCACAAATAGGCTAACAAATCCACACCTCTCTTTCTGCTCCTACAGATCCAATACCCCTATTACCATCTGCAGCTCTGTAACAGAAAACCCACAGTGATCCCCCAAAGGATCACAAAGATCTCCTCCAACCTTCCTTCCCCAACACATTCCATTATTCCAACCTCTTACACCAGCAGGCATACCTTAGGAACACACCAGCCAAGCAGGCCAGGGAAGCAGGTCTACCAGGCAGCATACAGACAATCACCACATTCTCCTAAAGTTCAAAAAAGAAGCAGAGACCAAGGAACAAAACACTCACACACAGAGATAAAACCAGATATCATCACCCAAATGTATAATCATTTCAATCCCAGATGCCTAGATGTCAGCATAAAAACACAATCAGTAACAGCCAGGACAGAATGTCCCCACTGGAGCCCAGATTCAAGACCTGAAGACTGAAGTTGAATCAATGAAGAAAACCCAATCTGAAAGAATTCTGAAAATGAAAATTTGAGAATTCAAACAGGAACTACAGAGGCAAACTTTGCCATAGATTATAAGAGAAAGATGTAAGGATCTCAAACATTGATGATAGAAGAAACAGATATATATGTCAAAAAAATACTAAATCTAAAAATTTACTGACCCGAAACATCTAGGACAGTAAAAAAAAAAATCAAATGCAAAAGTAATAAGAATACAGGAAGGAGAAGAAACACAGCTCAAATGCCCAGAAAATATTTTCAGCAAAATCATAGAAGAAACTGCTTCTAACCTAAGGAAAGAGATGCCTGTAAAGGTACAAGAAGCATACAGAACACCAAATAAGTATAGAAGGAAGAGCCCTTGAAACATAATAAACAAAACACTAAATGTACAGAAATAATCTTGTAATTGGATAATAAAAAAAGAATCCAGAAATACACACTGAAAACAAGACACCATCTTTAACAAACCATCTAACTGTATGTCCACATGTAGAAGAAAGGAAAGAGATCCATATCTATCACCTTGCTGAAAACTTAACTCCAAACAGATCAAAGACCTCTACATAAAGCCAAGTATACTGAACCTGACACAAGAGAAAGTGGGTGAATAGTCTTGAACTCATTGACAATAGAGAAAATTTTCTGAACAGAACACTGTGAATGCAGTCACTAAAATCACAAATTAGTATATGGCATCTCGTGAAACTGAAAAACTTTTGCATGGTAAAGCACGCTGTCATTTGGACAAAGCAGCAGTCTACAGAATGGGAAAAGATATTCACCAACTCCACAACAATAAAAGGTTAATATCTAAAATATATAAAGAGTTCAAGAAACTAGACATCAGCAAACCAAGTAATCCAATTTTAAAAACAGATCTAAACAGATAATTCTCAATAAAGGAATCTCAAATGGTTGAGAAACACTTAAACAAATGTTCAACATCTTAGCCATCAGGAAAATGCAAACCAAAACTACATCTTACACCAATCAGAATGGCTAAGATAAATAATATAAATGACAGCTCATGGTGAGGCTATGGAACAAGGGAAACTCTCCTCCATTGCTGGTTGGAGTACAAACTTATACAGCTACCCTGGAAATCAATATGGCAGTTCCTCAGAAAGATGGGAATTGATCTTCCACAATATCCAGCTGCACAACATTTGGACATATACCCAAAGGATGCTTCATCCTACCACAGGGACACTTGCTCAATCATGTTCATTGATGCTCTATTCAGAACATCCAGAAACTGGAAACAATCTAGATGCCACTAAACAGAAGAATGGATAAAGAAAATGTAGTTTATTTACACAATGGAGTATTGCTCAGCTATTAAAAAATGACATCATGAAATTTACAGGCAAATAAATGAAACTAGAAAATATCATTCCAAATGAAGCAACCCAGAACAAGATAAGAAAAAATATGGTATGTATTCATTTAGGTCTTGATATTAGCCTTTAAATAAATGATAACCAAGCTACAATCTATAGAGCCAAAAGGTTAGGCATAGAGAAAAGGACTAGTAGGAACATATGAATCTCCCTGGGGGTGAAATAGGAGAGATTTTATAGGCTGACTGGAGCCTGGTGGGCAAGGGAGATAAGAGTGGAGGGATCAGCTGGAAAGGGGAAGGGAAGTTGAGATTGATGGAGGAAATGAGTGGAGAAACAACCAGAATTGAAGGGCATTTGAGGGACATAATAAAAAATCTAGTGCGACAGAAACTTCCTGTAATATATGAAGGTTCCAAATAATAAGGGAGACGGAACCCTAACTGGTCATCTCTTGTCAGCAAAGTAAGCTTCCAGTACTAGAACCTGGCTCCATCCAATTGAGTTTTTGGACAAAAGGGTCCCATGGAAATCTTTAACAACCCAGGCTGTTGTCAAGACCAATTGATAGCAAGGCCCCATTGCAGAAGACAGCACCAACACAACTCATTAAATAAGGAAAGGTGAAGCTGGAGCCTACACAGAACATTCACGCTCCTGTTTGAGTATCTATGACATGGAAAGGTACTCTTCAGTCTATGAAAAGAGAAAGGTAAACATTAACCCAAGCACAAAACTTTTTAGCTACAGTCTGTGTTGCCTACAATACATGAAAGGGTAATGTTGGCACAAACCTTGTGGGAGTAACCAACCAATATCTGCTTTGAGTTAAGGCACACTCCAAGAGAAGAAACCCATATCTGACATTGCTTGGGTGACCAAGAACCAGACACTAGATATCCCAGATGACTAGGGTAAAACCAAATACTACTGATCTAAAAAGAAAAGTAATAATAAAAATATTCTGTACTTATAGTTCAATGCCTTAATCAGTCATCATCAGGGAGCATTCTTCCTATAGCAGGCTGTAACAAATACACAGACACACAACCAGTGAACTATCTTGGAACACACAGCTATAAATGAGATATCTCTGTCAAAACCGTCCACTCAGAGAAATAACCCCATAGAAGAGAAGGCAGAAGCAGTAGGGGAGACAGAGGGGACAGTATGGAAGACACCAGGAGAACAAGGTCTTCTACACAGCTGAGCTAAGCCCATAAGAATTCCAAGACTGAAGCAGAAATCACAGGAACCACATGTTTCTGTATCAAGTCCTCTGCACTCATATTATAGCTTTAAGCTTAGTACTTTTATGGTGAGTCCTGAATGTGTAAAAGAGTGGGTTGCCGATTCTTGTGCCTTCTCTTGGACTTTTCTATTTTTCTGTTGACCTGTCTTGTCCAACTTTGACGTGATCATTTTTGTTTTATCTTATTATATTTTATTTTGTTATGTCTTATTGTTATCTCTTAGTAACCTTTTCTTTTGTAATGAGAGACATAAATGGAGTAAATCCAGGTGAGAGAGGAGGTGGGGGGAATTGGGAATAGTATAGGAGGGGAGAGGGTATTCAGGTTATATTTTATGAGAAAAGAATCTATTTTAATAAAAGAGGAAAATGACAAAGCAAATATTATAGATCCTCTTTCCCAGTGCTTTAGTGGGAAGCAGAAATCATCCACATGAATGATAGCCACATAATGGGGATGAGGCATGCTTTCCTCCCCACTGTCCCAGAGCTTGCTCTATCTTGAATCTCACAGAGCCTTGCTTTTTCCATCTCTTATGACATAATTTGGAGTACTTCATGGCACTGTATTCTCAATTATTTTTTCTTCTTTCACAGAACTTCATTCAGAGAGGGAGTAGGGTGAGGGAGAAATGAACATGGTGGAAATCAAAGAAATTAGTGCTGTCTGACTCAGACTTAGCAACCTTCTAGGAATTGGTTAACTGAATATAGTATTCACTTGAGTCGTGAAGACCACATTTGGAGCATGTGTGGGAAGAAATTTATCTTAAAAATAAGCAATGATGTAAATAGGGATGAAGTTTTTTTTAAAGAATAAAATAAGATATTTTCCCATTTATCCTTAGAAAAAAGAAGTCTTGGTCAAAGAATGGTAGTACCTGATTCTGAGGTGAAATGATATTGTAGTATCTCATTGGAAAGAAATAAAACTGTCAAATTCATGGGATACTCTTGTAAAATAATCTTTTTGTATACTGTGGAGATATGTGGCTCTCGTTGGTTAAATAGTCAAGTGGCCAGTAGCTAGGCAGAAAGAAGTTAGGTAGGACTTGTGAACAGGTGGAGAGCTCTGGAATCAAGAAGGGCAGAATCCCAGGAGACACAGGGAGAGGTAAGATGAACATGCCACACTGAGGAAAGGTACTGAACCACATGGTAGAATGTAGATAAGAAATATGGGTTGATTTAAGTTGTAAGAGCTAGTTAATAACAAGCCTAAGCTATTGGTTGTGTGTTTATAATTAATAAGAACTCTCTGTGTGGTTATTTTGGAACTGGCTGGTAGGAAAGGAAATTCTACCTACAGGATACTGTCAAGGTTGGCCACTAAATTTTTCCCCTAATTTCCTAAGGTTTTTATCCAGCTACAGTTCACTATCTGCTGCAATGCCTCAAACAGGCTCCTGCTGATTCTCAATAAAGTACAGTCATTTAAGACCCACATGAAATGATCTTTTTCTATAAAGGTCTTTGTTCCTCCAAAGTCTCTAGTGGACATGAGTGCAATATAACTCTTTGGTTTCATGGCAAACCTCCCTTCTGGCAATCAATGGCATAAGCATAACTCTGTTATTCTGTATCCTAGAATAATGACTGGCATACAGAAGATGCTGAATAAGTGTTCTCTGAAAAAGTAAGAAATGTTCTCTTAATCAAATCTCTCTTCCACCAGACCTAACTTGCCACACTTGCCAGCCTTAAAAAGTGGCAGTCACAGAGGGAAGACTAAGGGTGTTCTCAGGAGTCCAAGACACAACAGTAAATCTAATGACCTTTGCTAATTTGTCCCCTTCTGGGAGCTGCATACAGCAGCTTGCCATCACGGTATGTGAGTATATTTCTGTGATTTGGACCTAGAGAGAGATAGAGAGGAATCCTGGAATGGAGATCATAAATATACAACAAGGTGAGCTAAAAGGTCCATTCCAAAGCTTAGGATTGTTGACCAGACAATCCTAAGCCTGGCAGTAGGTATCAATTCTGACTCAAGACCAAGAAAAGGATGGGGCCAAAGGTCAGATACATAACCCAGAAACTACATAAGGCTTCCTATGGCTGCCTTCCCAATGCATCATGCTATCCTCAGTAAACTCATTTGAACTAATTCTTTATCCCATCTGTAACACCCGCAGGAGCCCTAAAGTTTATTTGACACTCAATTTGCAGTTATATTTTTTGTTGTCACATTGGCCACTAAGACTGGAGAAGTTCCAGCTTATACCCATCAAACTCTGGAGCTAAAGATATAATTTTAACTCAATGTGTTTTACCATTTACACATCCTAGGATGTCCTTGATTCTCCAATTCCAAGACATCCTTTTCCCTATATCTTGTGTACAGACCAGAATCACTGATTACAGAAATAATCGAATATGGATAAAATGAGGGAAGGGTTTTCAGGGAAATTCTTTTTCTTAGTCAAGCAATGATAAAATGAAATAGTATTTTATCTATCATTTCCAAATGTAAGAGCTTATTCTGTTATATTGCAGCTTAAAATGAAATCTGCAGTCTTAGTGACTCCTGATTGTTCCCTAGCACTTGGTGCAGTCATTCTGATCCCATGTGAGATTTCTGCATCCTAAATTATATCAGCTCTTTGCAGACATTAGCTGCACCTGTAATGAAAACAAAAAGTTATCTGGTGAGATCAAGCAATAACTGTGTATGCATAAAATGCCACAAAGAGTTTAAATTATTCACTTTATCAAACTGACTACTACAATAAAGAAAATCCTTGTTTTCCTTCCAGCTTTATATTCATTGATATAAAGTATATCACCACTTTCATTTCTTACTTTTTATCACTACCAGCTCAGATATGTGCTTATTCTTGACAGTAAACTATTCTGTCCTATAGAATTTCTTCACAAAGAGAAAACTAGATTCTTACAGTGATATACTCACTCATGTTTTATTCTATGCTATTGACTGGAATTTTATAGCAGACATTGGCTAGGGAAAGATGAATAAATTAAAGGTTTTTTGGGGGGTTTTTTGGTTTTTTTTTTCAAGACAGGGTTTCTCTGTAGCTTTGGAGCCTTTCCTGGCACTAGCTCTTGTAGACCAGGCTGGCCTCAAACTCACAGAGATTAAATTAAAGTTTTGGTATTCAAAGAACTCAAAATACAATATGAGAAAACAGTTGCCACAAAATATCATTAGTAGTGTGGTAACTAATGTAAAAAAAAATGATGTTGTCATGGGAAAAAAGCTCTAACTTTGTTTGGAGAGATGGGGATTTGGGAGGAGTTCAAATGAAATGGATATTTAGAAGCTAATCTTAAAAAAGATAAAGTGGTGACTCCACGCTTGGGCCCACAAGGAAGGAAACAAAATTCTGGCATCTGTGTCTACATTTCTGCCTATATCCTTATGAAGAAGATAAATAGGACTACATCTTGACTGTTCCTACTTATTTAAGCTTCCTCTAATCACTTGCCATAATTATTAAAGTTCCTGTAAGTATTCCCAAAACAAACTTAAGGTCATTAACCCCTTATCTGTTTATTTTTAAAGAGGATGAATAAATCAACCCCCTTCCATCTCCTCTCTCTACTTCTCACACATATAACTTGTTTCCTTGATTATGTTGTTAGAAATATGGAACCTAGATTTTTACCCCAAATCTCCAGTCACAGACATTTCAAGAAAGATGACATGGATTGTCTACCCATAGCACACTGAAAATTTTGGAAACATTCTCTTTTAGGGACTTCCTAATTTGCGTTCTTCTAAAATCTTGGCTCTTGAGTTTATTCATTTAGCATGAATTACACCCATAGTCTGAAAGAACAAGGTTCAACTAATAAACTATGCCATTCACAAAAGGTAAGTTGCTTTAGATTACTTGCCCTATAAATTATCTCTTAGGACTATAAGAACCTTAATTCAAGGTTAACTACTCTCAGAAGATACAGACAAACAGACCATGGTAATTTAGTATTATGGTTGTGGTGGTTGAATATGCCCCAGAGACTCATGTGTTTGAATGGTTGGCCCATAGGGAATAGCACTATTAAGAGGTATGGCATTGTTGGAGTGGATGTGTACTTGTTAGAGGAAGTGTGTCACTGTGAAGACAGGCTTTGAAATCTCATAGAAGTTCAAATCACACCCAGTGTGCAGTTTCTCCTTCTGCTGTCTGTGTATCAAGATGTAGAACTCTCATCTCCTTCTCCAGAACCAGGTCCACCTGTAAGACTCCATGTCCTGCCAAGATGATAAGAAACTAAACCTCTGAAACTGTAAGCCAACCCAATTAAATGTTTTCCTTTATAAGAGTTGATGTGCCCGGTGATGGTGGCATGTGCCTGTAATTCCAGCTCTTGGAAATAAAAGTCAAGCAGATCTTAATGAGTTCAAGGCCAACTTAGACTACAAACCGAGTTCTAGAACAGCCAGGGCTATTACACAGAGAAAACCTGTCTTAAAAAATAAAAAAATCACTGTGGTTATGGTCTTTCTTCACAGCAATAGAAACCAAACTAAAACAATGATATAATCTTAAATGGCACATTTTGTTGAGCAGTAGAGGATGACTTAAGGTTCAATATGGTCATTGCATGTATATATCTTTTTTTTTCTTTTCTTTTTTTTTTATTGAGAAAAGAAAAAAAAACAAGTTTCCACCTCCTCCCAACCTCCCATTTCCCTCCCCCTCCTCCCAC
>NC_022015.1:63612511-63631507 GCF_000317375.1 Microtus ochrogaster | reverse complement strand
CCGCGGGGCCAGAAACTCACCCCAAAGCTAGGTCTCCTGGCGCAGAAGATCAGGCCTCTGTGCTGGATGGGCAGGTCGCAAACAAGGCGCCAACCCCCAAAGCTAGGTCTCCTGGCGCAGAAGATCAGGCCTCTGTGCTGGATGGGCAGGTCGCAAACAAAAACCGCATGTATATATCTTTAAGCATAAATTATCATCTTAAATAAGACAAAACATATCACTGACTAAACACTTCATTATTACAGTTCTAATTGGTTTACTTATTTTGTATATACAAAATCTAGGATTAAGAGAGGCCATGGTCCTTGACTGGGGATATACCAGTAGAGATGTTAAACACAAGCATAAAATCCAAACTGTTGAGCCCCTGCCTTTAGTCTATCACACCCACCCTTAACTACCTAATATGTATGATCTTGATTTATTCTTTAGACTAAACTAAAAGCTTTTATAAATTAAGAATCAATTTTTATTTTGTCCTGTCAAAATTTTGTCAAAATGCTCTGAATTAATTTATTTCAAAATGTTATGATTCCCAGACATTAAGATTTAGCAGATGAATGGATCAATGATGGTCAGACTGACTGATGATAGATAGATAGATAGATAGATAGATAGATAGATAGATAGATAGATAGATAGAAAAATAAAATTGTTTAGAGAACAGAAAAGGATGGATAAAGGGAGATCAGCAGTGGACTATCAGCAAGAACTGAAAAGAAATTTCTAATGTAATACTTCAGTTCTAATTTATTTCAGCCAAGTCAAGTAATAAGATACATCCTTACAGAAAAATGGCCAATGTCTCTCCTGATTTATACTTAAAAGGATTTATTGCTAGTCTCAACTCTGTAAAGCAATGTGAGATGAACAGGATTAGTTGTATTATATTGTGTTCTCCACAGAATTTATTGCCAGTTGGGGTTGTTAAAAATTTATAGAAACAAATAAGAAATTCCAATATCTGCTGAAGCTCTAATCCCCTCTAAATGAAGACCAACTTCTAAATTACCATTTTCTTTAAAAGTTTAAACCCAAGGAATTGCAGTTTACAAATGATGCTGAACCACGGAAGAAAAAAGGGCTGCCTAAGCAGATATAGAGGAGGAACAGAAGACACTTTTCATTAAGTGTGTAAGTACACAGAGTGTTGGGTACAGAAGTGACAGTGATATGACTCTGCCTGAAGGAAGAAACATCCTATAGATGAAGAACATAAATCTGCTTTGAAAATGTTGAAATCCAAAACACTTACATTAGAGTTAGTAGCATTGTGGTGGTGGTGCATGCTTTTAATCACAGTACTTGAGGGGTAGAGGCAGGAGGATTTCTGTGAGTTCTAGGCAAGACTGGTCTACAAAGCAGGTGCCAGCACAGCTAGGACTGTTGCCCAGAGAAAGCCTTTCTCAAACATAACAAAACAGAAAAGGAATTGGTAGCACAGACACCTGAAGAAAGCATTGGTGCCATGTGCGGTATTAAAGATTATTCATTCTCACATTCTTTTGTTCATCCACAAGTTTAAAAGATGACTACATCTATCAGAAAGGAAATTCTTTAGCTATAGATAGCCAAGATTTCCTTTGATATCCATTTCAGCTACCCGGAGAGGAAGAGTTTTGTCACTGAGCCTCCAGCTCTCCTGGTCCTACTGGAAACTCTATCCTACCATGCGATCAGATGCACACAGCTCCTGTGACATGTGACTCCTTTCTTCCTCCCAGTCATTCACTGTGGAGCCTGTGGTTTAAAGAATCCATTCAAGGATGAGTATTTAAAATATATAACTGTCATGTTAAGGTAAAGCTTTGGTCCAAATTTTGATTTGTTGATTTTCTTCTTACCCACTTCTACCCAAAAATCTACCCTCACTTATCTCCATACTATGTCTGTTATCAGGGGCTGACCCAAAAGGACTACATTTCTGGTTCTCAGGGTCTTTCTCAGACCTTTGACCCTCCATGAGGCACTCAAGGTCATACAACCTTTAAAATGAGTAAGTGGTTCTGATTGCAAAAGCAAGGTTGAGCACAGCTGTGGCCTCAGCAGACAATGTTACCAAGCTGAGTTACAGGCAAGATTGGGTATGTTCAGGGTAATACGGCTGTACCCAAGTAGTATTACAGTCATTACTTTCTTTACAATGCAATGTCTGTAAAGAAAATCAATGTCAGCTTATGATGTCCACAATTAAGCAGAAAGACCAGCCTTAGCCTCTGTGTGCATGCCTTTTTACTGCGGATAATACAAAGTTTATCTGGAGAAAGCATTTCTGCCACATTTAAAAATCAGGTACTTGCTGTCCTTTTGTTCTGCTTTCTGATCTACCTGCTTTTCTCATGGCATTTGGAAAGAAGATCAGTGCACAAACTATGATTATGGAGAATGAGAATTTGGCAGATCTTTCATCAAAAACTAACATGAGTCTGTCACTTCAAGAAAAACAGCTGACAATAGTTGTTTCCAATAGTATAATTTATGCTTCTAAACAAGCAATAAGATTTTTGAAAACTTTTATTAGTGATTGTGATTTTTGCACCATCAAATGAGTCAATATTTGGTAGACGTGCATAATTCACTAAACTAGTATCTTCCAGATGATCAAACCTTGAGGACTCAAAATCATGTATGGTAGATCTGAATATACAAAACAAATCAAAGAGTGTTACCCAAAGATTATGTGCTGGAGACTTTGGATGCAGGCAACAGGTCTCTCACTTGGACCCAGAGCTCCACAACCCAGCTTCTCTAGCTCACCAGCTTTCTCTGGAGATCTGTCTCCCTGTCTCACATACCATGATTACAGGGGAGCCAACATGCCCACCCAGCACTTACATGAGTACTGGGAATCAGAATTCCAGTCCTCACACTTGCTCAGCAAGCATTTCCACGTGCTAAACATCCCTGGAGTCCTCAAAATGTAAGGGTGTATAAGAATTCTGTGATCAAATGTTTAAGAACTGATGGATTCTATCAGTGGGTTGTTTGATTCCTACTTTCTGGTTGAGTTTGAGAAGTATTGAACTCAAGCAACAGGTGAGAATGATACTTTTTATAATTTGCATGGTTGTGTGTCTTCTCCTCTCTCAGTTATAGGCCTTGCTTCAAAGCTCTCCTCCAGATTCTAGTAAGAGCTGCCCCATCAGTCTAGCAGGGGAAGCATTTTGTTGTCATTTCTGAATGGGCCTGTCCTCCTATCCATTTTTTCTTATTCCATAATTAGTTTCCTGTTTGATCTCAGCTGAATGAGACTGTGATATAAGCATTATTATGTTTATATACATAAAGAGAAAAGGATCTGTGAATAAAAGGCTCACAAAAAGTCTTTCTGCTCAAACCTGGCTCTTTCCAATATTTTTTCCCCTGGGTCACTGAACATTTTTATACCTCTCATGATCACAACACCTGAATTTCTTTACACAGTAATCTACATTCTCTCTCATCTCTTGACATCCGCTAAGGTGTTTGCTCATTTTGTGTTTTAATACTGGTATTTTGGAGTTTATGCATGTAAAGATTTCAGTGAGTTTCATTGCTAGGCTCCAACCAATAAGAATGAGAGACATATTAGGGAAGTCCTTCGGACATCTACAATCAGGTCACAAAGTTCCACCAACCTGAAGGCTAGGAGTGTTGTCAGGTGATGTCTGAAACCTGTAACTGACTTCCCTGCTGTGCTGTCACCCACCTAATATGGTGCTTTTATCCATGTGTTTGAAAAGTTCCCTGCGTTTTCACTTTCTTTGCTCTGTTGCTATTTTTAAAACCTCACAAAACTGTTAGTGTTACAACATAATATTTGGGATAAGTTAATTCTGTGTGTTGAGCCATGATTTCTCACCTTTGAATACGGAGTAAACTGTTCTCTTTGAAGTGAAAATCAGTTCTTTGCATTTGTATTGTGAGGAATTTTTTAAAAAATAGGGGGTATTACCAATCTACAGCTCACTCACCAACCTGCACTTGAATATTTTTTTTAACAAATGAATTTTTGTTGCCTTGAGAATATCAGATCCAGCCCCTCCTAAGCTTAAGGTAAACGTGACCCTTTCTTTCCAATAAGACTTGGTGTGAATCCCGTCTCAAGCATATCCCTGAGCCTCCAAATAGTTCAGCTCCCAGGTCATTTATCTACATATAGAAACTGCCTAATCTTTTCTACACCACAAACCCTAGGAGGGGCCACAAGAATATTTCCCCTCTTCATTGTTGTCTCCTCCCCCCCTCCTTTTCCCTCTACTTCTCCTTCTCTCTCTCTGAAACAGCTCTGTGGGTCTGAGATAGCCAGCACCAGGGCTCCTCACAGTGGCTTCTGTTTATCTGGAGCACTCTCTTCCTAATTAGCTCTCAGTTGCTGCCTTCCAGCCTCAGCTACCTCTTCTTCACATCCCCCTAAATCTAAAATGCTGATTGCTGGTTTCCAGCTTTTGTCAGTCCATCATAAAGCCGCTGCCTGCAAAGCAACTTTTGGCATTAGCCTGCCAGAATTCATTCCTGTGCAATAAAGACAGGGGTGTGGGGACACGCACACATGTAATTCAGCATAAAGCCACAAGCATTCATTAAGTGCTCACCGGCAGTAACTTTAATTATGCTGAGAAGGGTGCATAATCCTTAAGAAAATGGAAAGGGGTAAAAACAAACGAACTAACTCATAACAAAGCAGGATAGCTCAAAGAGCTGTGCGGTTCATGCCAAGACTCAGAGCTGGTAGATGGAATAGCCACCGTTGAGCCTGTTTCCACCCAGAGAAAAGAAACTATAGGCGTGATCATTCATCTCCTGAGCATTGACTAATACTTACATTGGGCACTGATAGGTAGGTGTAAAACAGAAAAGAAGCACTCCCTCTCAAACAGCTTGGGTTCCTTCAGGAAAACCAGACCAAATCTAGAGGAAACGTAGCTCCTGGTAGAAGGCAGCCTGCCAGCTGAAGCCCACACAAAGCGTGGATAGAGCGCAGAAGACTCCAGCTGAACAGCAGAGGGCTTCCAGGAGGAAATGGCATTTGAACTGCGTTTGAATGATAGGTAGAATATAATGAGGATGCTGTCAAAGGAGCTGAAAGTAGGCTGAATGCCTGGGGTCTAGGAAGAAAGAAAGGGAAGCTGGGGAAAAGGGAGCTATTTATTACCACTGTCACTGTTTAGGGTTTTTGCTAGTTATATTCACAGGCAGCTCAAATCAGAACCCAGAAAGGGCAGGCCCTTCCCCAGGACTGTCTATCAGGTCATTCTCTCAGCTGCTGCTGCTCCACAGCTACCTGCAGATACGCCTGGTGCAGGAGGCTGCCAGTGAATTCTTAAAAGGTTTCTCATCAGTGCCTCTGCTCCTCTTCAGCTTACAACTTGGACTGTCATTTCGTTCTGCACGCTTGCCCAGACTCAAAGAGGCGAACAGCGCTAAACTATGCAGCTATCTCCAGACTGTCAGTGCAACCAAGGACCTTCACAGTCACTGACCGGCACCCAAGGGTTAAAAAGCTTTTCAAGATGAGAAAAGTGGACCAATTAGATACCTAAGCAGGTGAGTACTTGCTGCCAAGCCTGATGACCTGATTCCCTGAGACACACATGGCCAAAGGAAAGAACTGATCCTGGCAGATCTTCCTGACTTCTTTCTAATGCACACAGTTGAAAGACCCTCACCCACTGGGTGCAGGCCCAAGAGGAAGAAGCCCTGCGACTTAATTAACCAGTACACAGACACATGATAAACAATAAAATGCAAAAATAAAGAAACGTATGTTTGTGTGTGCGCGCATGCACGCATGCTTGCGTATGTACGTGTGCATGCGTGTACACGTGCCTGTGAACAAATATGAGTCACTTTCCTCAGACGGCATCAGACATTGAGGTTGGAATGTGTTCATGCGTGGGAGACAGAGGCTGTCTCCCTGTCTACCCTTTGTATTATACATGGAGCTTCACACTTTACTTCTTCAAAGAAGAATGACTTTTTGTAAAGAGGCATGATGTTTTACTATTTTTTTTCTGAAGTGATCAGCCATTTATAATTAAAGTAAGAAAATGAATGTGTGAAAGTCTGGACCGAAAACTGTAGCTAGTTAATAATAAAGCTGAAAGAAACCCCAAATCCCCTGTCATTCCTGTGATTTTTCTAGCTAAATCATACTTCTTTTCACCTTTGTAAATAAAATTGAAGCTTGTAAGATCAGAGAAAGCCCAGTACACGATTTAAATGGTTATAGATCTTATTTTTAAAAATCCTGAAATTGGTACCTTTGACTTTGTCAATTTGTCATGCTGTTAGCATTAAGCACTTGGCTTTGTTTATTGATATCTAGTTATTTTACCAATAAAACTTACAAATTACCTTTCAAAGACACATGAAAGGAAACCAAGTACCTTAGAACGAAGAAAGGGAACTCAACAGTAAGGAAGTAAAATCAAACAGGCAAGAGACTGATAGAAAATACATTCTCTTTGTGTGCCCTGGGAAAGTAACGTAGCTGCCCTCTAGTTTTTCAACGGGCAGTGTCATTTCTAGTTCACCATATAAGTCTGCTTCTCAAAAATAAAATCAAACTGCTGTCATGAAGTTAATCAAAACTTTTCACCGAGAAGCCACAGGTCCCATGTGGGCCAGGCATCAACTTCTAATGAGCTAGGCCCTTGGCACCTCCATGACTCATTTTGTATTTCATCTGGTGTTTACACTGGGACTAACTCATGACTCCTAACCTGTGCACACAAATCCCCTAGGAAACTTGAAGTTCCTGCAAAGTTTTCAGAAACAGTACCCATCAATTTATGACTGGAACAACTTTCCCAGTCACCAATGTTAAAATATGTGTAGAAACTGTTGTGGCTAATATATATTATAATATAAATAATATATATATATATATATATATTTACTTAATCGTGACAAATGATTTACAGGACTTTATTTTCTCATTTTGTAGTTAATAATACTAAAATTATTGCCAGTGGTTGAGAACGGAGCAACAGATTCCTTATGAGTATGGAAAAGAATTGCATCTCCAAAGGCAGAGCCAGTCATTACAGCCACCGTCTATTCTGACACAGTTGTTTTAAATCCTTATTTTGTAGAGTACAGTAGACACATGTGTGTCTAGAAGAATTAAAGAATGTCTATCCTTTTGACTGTACGCCCTCCTCTTGCTATAAATATGAAGCTGTATATTATAACCATCAGGTGACATAGAAGAGCAGTTGGGACCACCTGATGATGTATGAGAAGCCTGAAGTGGGTGTATCTCTCACTGCCGTTCTAAAGATAGATTCAGGCAGTACATAGAGATATACCTGCAATTCCTCCTAGCTTCCCCTTACATAGTAAAAAGAATTCATATTCCAGGAGCCAAACAGTGTTGTCAAGATTGTCTTAACCATGAATATTTGACAGCCAATTGAATCAAAATGTTTTCACCACCACTTTTAAAATGCCATTCACGGAAAACCTAATTTTCGGGTTATGTTATTTCCTCTCATTCCTTTCATAAAAAAAAAAAAAATCAAGACCACAAAGGAGGTGACGTGCTATGTGAAATTATTAAATAAAACTAATTTCAAGGAAGTTGAACTCTGCAAAGTTATTTTGTTGGTGTCTTAGAGTTTCAATTGCTGCAATGAAATGCCATGACCAAAAAGCAAGTTGAGGAAGAAATGGTTTATTTGGCTTACACTTCCACATTGGTGTTCATCACCAATGGAAGTCAGGAACATGGAGGCAGGAACTGATGCAGAGGCCAGTGAGGAGTGCTGCTTACTGGCTTGCTCCACATGGCTCATTCAGCTTGTTTTCTTATAAAACATAGGACTACCAGCCCAGATATGGCACCACCCACAATGGGCTGCACCCGCTCCCATCAATAACCAATTAAGAAAATGCCTTACAGCTGGATCTTGTGGAGGCATTTACTCAGTTAAGTTTCCCTCTTTTTAGATGACTCTAGTTTGTGTGTCAAGTTGTTGTAAGACTAGCCAGAACAGTTGGGTTGTACTCAATCTGTAATCTTTCTCTTCTGTAATAATTACATGACATGTCAAATTGTCTTCTGAGATTTCTCTGAGATCATTTAGATTGAAAACATATCAACTTTATATAAAAGGACACCTAATCCAATGTGTTATGAAATGATAAGAAACTAATTAAAATGAAGGGGAATCAGGACACAGCCAGGCTTTATCTCAATGGAAAAACTTGGCTCTTTTAGAAAGGGTACCTCTAGTCACTCTGCATCATGGGAAATGTTAGGATTCAAGTTAATGTAGCCATGATAACTTAGGCAACGTATAAGGTAAAGTAAGGTATTTTCAAATAACTTATAGAATCTTTTTTTTAAAAGATTTATTTATTTATTTATTGTGTACACAGTTTTCAGCCTCCTTGTATGCCTGCAGGCCAGAAGAGGGCACCAGATCTCATTACAGAAGGTTGTGAGCCATCACGTGGTTGCTGGGAATTGAACTCAGGACCTCCGGAAAATCAGCCAGTGTTCTTAACCTCTGAGCCATCTCTCCAGCCCCAACTTATAGAATCTTTTGCACACAAACACAAAACTAATGAAAGATCAGTAAAATAATGGCCAGTAGTTTTCCGTTATCTTGGATATATTTGTACATAAATTTTCCCAATATAATAACAGGAACTCAGCTCTCCTTTCTCCTCATCTGAAACCCTAGGTACAGAAACTCAGACTTCTATCCAGTTGAGAAATGAATCAACCAATATTTTGAAGGGAATGTCTTTTAAGTGGAAATTTCAGGCAGGAGCTAAAATATTTAGCTTCTTTAACATAAGATGCAGCCCATTGCATTTTCTAAAGTTGATTAAGTACACAAGGTACATGGTTCACCATTCTACATGTGTCCCAAATAACCAAGACAGTGCAGGCAATATTCCCTAGGCGATTTACTTAATCTAAGTGTTCTGACCATGTTGATTCAAAATAGAAGAAAAGAAAACAGTTAAGCTGAAGGTAAGTAACTTGTCCCTACAGGACATCAGAACTGTGAAGCAGAATTTTCAGCTTCTCGACTATAGTCTGTAACCACATTGGCATAAAAAGTGTCATTTCCCATACTATGCTCCCTCTAGCAAAACTACAGCAGCATGGGTAGGAGAAACCACATGATATAATTAGGATGGCTCTATTTTACCAAGCAGAAAACATCAAAAGTTAATGAAAACAAAGGAAATAGAAATCTCATACACTGCTTTTAGAAATGCAACATAGCACAAATACTATACAGTTTTATGATCACTAAAAGGTTAAGCATATACTTAAATACAATCCAGAGATTTTGCTCCTGAGTATATGCCCAAAAGAAATTGAAAGCTTACAACACTTACACATCCACATTCAGTAACAAAAACAAAACAACAGAAGTGGCCACCCACAAATGAATGCCCAAACTAAACACAGCACACACTTGCAGTTGACATGATCCAGCCATACAAAATGAACAGCATTCTGACACCCCTTTCATTATGAATGTTCCTTGGAAACATTGTGCGCTACTTGGAATAAGCCAGACACCAAAGGACAAACACTGCAGGATTCTACTCTTATGAGGTTCCTAGAACAGGAAACTTCTTGGAGACAGAAAGTAAAATGTACCAGGAACTGAGGGAAAGGGAAGAAAACAAGTCGTTATAGGAAAGGCTCTCTGTGCAGAATGATAAAAAGGTTCTAGAAACAGAAGGTCATAACAATTTTTTAAAAAATTTTGTGAATGAATGCACTGAATTGTATGCTTAAAATTGCTGGAGTAGTAAATTTTGTTATGCTTATTTTATCAGATTCTCAAAATTCAACCTTGGAAACCACTACTCCTCAGTTCTTTCCACACACAGATGTACACACACTCTCACCATGATTCTATGACCTTTTACTTCATGACCCCTGTACACATCCTATGACCCCTGGGACTGCCTCTCTTGGGAACTCAGGCATGCCCCTAGCAGGAACTTTTGGGATGTTTTCAGGAAAACGATTATGGACTTAATAGCTGTAACATGTTTTTTAACCAATGGGTTGAATTACAAATTGGTTAAAATGGTGTGGGTTTAAAGAAGGTCAAACTCTAGTACAGGAGTTTTAGGATACAGCAGTATATACAAGATGGAATCGTTTAAATCTCTAAAGCAACTGAACAGTATTGTTTGAAGACCTGGGGATTTGAAAAAAATGGGAACAAGGGTTTCTTCTATACATTCCCTCAACTCCCCAACCCCCCATTCATAAGAAAACATGACCCTATAAGAAAAAATACACATCAATTAACAAAAGCTCCAAAAAGTGACTTTGGCCTGAGCAAGAAGGCCTTTATCATTGGGAAGTATTGATCACTAATGCCAAGACAGAATAGAAAAGTACATGAGTCCTTTAGTGTGGTTGTTAGAGACCCATTTCCTCCCTCAGACTGAGGGCTACCTCATTACATCCTTGCCACAGGTGAAACACCTATATCCCCTTTAGTGTGGTTGTTAGAGACCCATTTCCTCCCTCAGACTGAGGGCTACCTCATTACATCCTTGCCACAGGTGAAACACCTATATCCCCTTTGACTTTCTCACTTCGTCTCTCGTCTGAGTGGGGATTCAGAAACAGTAGCAGAAAAGCACGGAGAAGTACAACTGAACTACTTGCTACTGTCTCTTTCTTGTCATGACAAAAAAAAAATGTTATCTTTCTGATAAGATCCTAAAGAACATGTGTAGAACAGCCTGCCTTAGATGAAAGTTTTTTCATCTGCATGACTTCTCTCTTTCTACCACTTCCCTTAGACACGTGGGAGCAGAGTCATGAGCAACCCTCCTCCCTACTTTATAAGTTCTGGATTATGTTACTTGCTAACATAGCATTTCTCAACGCTTAGGAAGATATTTATAAACCATTGCACCACCAATCATGGAGTGCAATGACCCAGGTTAGGTATTAGAAATAGACCTACCACTAAGCATGAGGATCGCAACTCTGTCTTCTTACAATAGGAAACTGAGGCAGTGTGAATTGAAAAGACCTGCCTGGAACCATTAGTGACAGGCAAGGAATTCTCTCTCAGACATCTCTGTGTTTTGGGTGGCTGTTCCCCAAGTTTAGAATATTCTTCAGTTGTAGTCAAGAGAACCCTCACCCTTTAGCTAAGGAAGTGTGGCTTTAGTGAGTTGTAAGGGCTCCAAGTAGAGGGAGAATCGTTTTAAGCTCTTTGAGCTATTGACTCTGAGTCATCACTCGAGATAGTGACCTCCACTTAAATGACTGATGTCATGACAGCCATGACACATTTGAAACTCTTAAAATTTCATCAGACCTATGATGTATTGGATTTTACTGAAAATGGGGAAAATGCAAACTGTTCCAAAATGACATTTTTCTCTCCTTTGTGGCTGGAATTTGATAGATAATGTCCCCCCAAGAAATTCCAAGAGTTGTATTTTTTTTTTAAGAAAGCTTGACTACTGGTGCAGATTTAAAACCTTGTTTCTTTTTTGGAAATCTGGTAGATATATGTCTCAGTTGAATGTGTGGCCTGGACTCCACAGTTAATATGATCTGTGATTTGTTTCTCATCCCAATGAAGAAATATTTCAAAACACACACTTAGAAGACGTTTTTGCTAAAAAGCATTGACTCCCCTCTTGGGCCCACAAAGTAATTAAAATGTATGATAAAGCTCTAACATCTTGGCTTTTATTCAGTATCTGCCACGTACTTTGGTTGAAGATACAGAGTTAAGACATGGTGCTTAACATCCCTCTTGAGTAACTGTGGAGTCCCAGAACAGTAGCACCCTTAGGCCAAGCCAACTCCAGATGAGGGCAAGTAACCAGGAGGACAAGGATGCCCCTAGAGCAGAAGGGATAATTCGTGTAGGAAATAGATTGTTCTTCTCAAACAACCATAGCAAATATGTTTCCAATAGTTTTCCTAACAAGTAGAGGATCTAGGTTCCTAGAGACTTAATTAAGGAATTGAAGTAGCTAGTATTAGCAGTTGGCAGTGATAAAGTTTTATTCACAAGATAAAATCACAGTAGCAGGCCAAGGAGTGATGAGGCTGAGTGGGAGAAGGTTCAAGAGCTCCAAATTCCTTTTGGGTATGCTTATTTACTTATAAGACTAGACAAAGTGAGGTGCTTCTTCCCTGGGGAAAGAAATTGGATGGATTCTTATCCCAATTGAATGAAGGATTTTCATATAACTTTGAACAATCTATGCATGTACAGATCTATAGACACTATGTTCACTTGGCTTAAACATATCTATGCACCATCGTACATATGTATGAGGTGGTAAATAAGGGGTTTTCTCTGACAGGTCATTCAAGTACAGACATCCATCATTGTGCTTGTATCCAATACCAATTTCATCCAGCATTCTCTCCTTACCAGGATGTTCCTGACTCAGGTTATGCACATGAGGGAGTGTGTTAGGTGTTGACCTGCTAGGAAGAAGATGACATTTTGTCCCCTTTAATGAGCAGTGCCCCAGGTTGCCTGGCTATAATATACCTGCCTGTCTCAGGAAGATCTTGTTCAGACCACCTTCCAGAACCATGAGACTATGATCAGCACTACTTGATTTTGCAGACATTTTGCCTCTATTAAATCTATAGTATCCCAAATGATGGAATTGGAGCTATTGAACTTGTTTATTGTTCTTATTCCTAATGTAACCACATTAAATAAGTATCCTTTCTCTGCTTCTAGCCACTATTTATCTCTTTAATTTGGCATATTGGGAACAGACTTGGCACCACTAAGGATAAGCACTTAACTAACAAGGGGGCTTCACATTAAATCACCATGTGGTTATTTCCTGGCGTTTGCTTCACCCTTTCTATAAAATGGTAACAACTACAGAGAACATGGAGAGGAAACTAGGCATCGTGTTCTCCCCTGTTTAGCCAAACTGGAAATCAATCCAATATCCTCCATCCATTTTGGTCTCCTGTTAGTCTTTACAAATAGAGAGAGAATTCAGAGGGAATTTAGTGAATTTAAGCTAAGGAACTACTGCACCAAAGAGAAGCCCGTGGTTCACTGATTCCTGTAATTGGAATGGAGGGAATACTGAGCTTTCCCTGGTTGTCTGACCCTTAGCTGTTCACTGTCTGTAAATGCATATTGATGAATAACTAAAGGAAGAGGCTTTTTAGATTGGGACGTGGTGTTTTTTGTGCAGAGCACACTAGTGTTTGGTTTTGTGATTTGGAGATTTCCTGATGAACTCACAATGTGGACTTTGATTTGTTTTGTACTCTTGGCACCAGTTTGTAACTCCGCATTTGAACTTAATGTCATCTTAAAGTCTTGGCTAAGCCATTGGCTGAATGGTTGTTTTCTATGTGACCTGAAAGTTCAGGGGTTTGGTGGAGTGTGTACATCACTTATTTTCTTTAGAACCTTGTTTAACATTTTTTAGACCTTCTCTGTGAAGTTTATCTCCAACTTTGGACCTTGAAACCTTTTATAATTCAATTTGATCTTTCTATAACTGCCTGACCTGTAGGATTGTTTGGTATACCTGTAATATGCTTTATATTATAATAAGCAAAAAACTGTTTTATTTTCTTAGAGATATATGCTGGACCATTATCTGTCTTTATTTGTGCAGGTATACCCATGATGGCCATAATTTCTAATAACTGCGTGATTACTAAATCAGCCTTTTCTGAGCTCAAGGTAGTTGCTCATTAAAAACCTGAATAAGTGTCAATGGTGTGGTGTACATATTTTAATTTACCAAATTCTGTAAAGTGGAACACATCCAACTGCCAGATCTCATTCCTTTGAGTACCCTTTAGGTTACTCCCTGCAGGTAATGGTGTTTAGTTATAGAAAGAACAAGTAGGATATCCCTTTATAATCTCCATAGCTTGTTGCCATGTAAAAGAAAACTCTTTAAACCTTTGCTACTGACGTGAAATTTCTTATGAAATTCTGAGGCCTTCGGCACACTTCCAATCAATAATCGATCAATTTCTGCATTACCTTGTGCTAGAAGACCTTGCAGACCCAAATGGGATCAGATGTGTATTATGTATATGAGACAAAGCCTATTCCTAATTATATCTTGAACCTGTATGAACAATGAAGTCAATTCTCTATCATCTGGTATAAATTCAGCAGTTTCAATATGTAATACAACACTTTCTGCATATTGTAAATCAGTAAGTATATTGAGAGGTTCTTTAAAATCCCTTAGTACCATGAGAATAGCATATAATTCTGCCTTTTGAACAGAATTAAAAGGGCTTTGTTCCACCTTACTTAATTCTTCCGATTTTTAACCTACTTTTTCTGATTTATTTGCATCTGTATAAAATGTATGGGCTCCAGGTATTGGTGCATCATGTACAATTTGGGGAAGAATCCAAGTAGCTTCTTTACAAGATTAATTCTATTGATTTCAGGATAATTTCTATTAATTTCTCCAAAAAAAATTAGCACAAGCTCTTTGCCAAGGATCATTGTCTTCCCATAATTTTTTAATTTTTTTCAGCAGTAAGAGGAATTATAATCTCTGCTGGGTCTAGACCTGCTAGTTAACTAAGTCTCAATTGTCCTTTTATAATTAATTCAGAGACTTTTTCCACATAAGTTTTTAATTTTTTTACTTGGTTTATGTGGTAAAAGATCCATTTTAAGACAATATCTTCCCTCTGTATTAAAATTCCTGTAGGAGAAATACTAGAAGGCAATATGACTAGAATACAATTAAGATTTGGATTCACTCTATCTACATGTGCCTCCTGTAAGTTCTCTTCAACAATTATCAATTCTTTTTCTGCTTCAGCTGTTAATTCTCTGGGACTATTTAAGTCTTTGTCACCATCTAAGGTTATTTTTTTAATTGAACTATAAGGTCAGGTGTTATCTCAACATCTGGTCATAGCCTAGAAATATCTCCTAACAATCTTTGAAAGTCATTAAGAGTCTGCAATCAGTCTCTCCTAATTTGTGCCCGTTGTGTTCTAATTTTCTGTAAACCTATTTTGTAACCTAGGTAATTGACAGAATCTTCTCATTGTATTTTTCCAGAAGCAATTTGTAATCCCCTTTTATGCAAAACTTTTTTTTTACTTCTTCAAACATTCTTTCTAAAGTATCTGCATTTGAATCAAGTAACAAAATGTTGTCCGTGTAATGGTAAATTATAGACTTAGAAAATTGCTTGCATATTATTTTTAATGGATGATTTTCAAAGTATTGGCACAGGGTGGAACTATTGAGCATTCCCTGTGGGAGAATAGTCTACTGGTATCCCCTAGTAGGCTGAGAAATATTATAAGTAAGCACTGTGAAAACAAGTTTTTCTCAATCCTTTTTTTGTAAAGATATAGTGAAGAAACAGTCCTTTAAATCAATAACTATCAGAGGCCATCCTTTTGGTAATAGGGAAGGCAGAGGAATTCCAGACTGTAGAGGGGCCATAGGTTTGATAACCTTGTTGACAACACTTAGATCTGTCACCAGTCTCCATTTTCCAGAATTCTTTTTAACAACAAATACAGGAGAATTCTCAATATGATTGATTCTTCAGTATGGTGACCATAGAATTGCTCCTGTACCAGCTGTTCTAAAGCCTGCAGTTTGTCTTCTGTTAAAGACCATTGTTTAACCCATATGGGTTTCTCAGTTAACCATTTTAAAGGCAAGGCGGTTAGTGCCTCTGAAGGTTTGCTAGTTGTTTCGTGATCTTATACAGCCTGAATAGCTGGCAACTTTCTTTTTATAATATTTTATAAAATCCTTCCCAGAAACATGAGTTTTGGGGGCTGCAGGAATGTTAATCTGGGTATTCTATTGCTGCAATAGATCATGGCCCCGTAAATTCACTGCAATGTTAGCTATATATGGCCTCAGCATTCCTTTCTGTTTTCTGGTCCTATGCATTCAAACAATCTCATGCTTTGTTTTACTTAAGATAGGTTTCCAATTCCTAGGAATTGAATATCTGCCTCTTGAAGAGGCTAATCTGGATGCCAAGATTCTAGAGTAATGATACTTACATCTTCACCTGTGTCTAGTAATTTCTCAATTACAATGTCATTTATATGCACTCTTAGCATTGGTCTTTGATCATTTATAGAAGTCTGCCAAAATATACGTTTCCTATTTCCTTCTGGAGTTTTTGACTCATCCTCCAGGTCTATTCTATCATCCAGAACAGTATGTTGTTGTTGTTTTTTTTTTATAGTAGGCACTGGATTGTTTTATTTTCCTGGTGAGACAAGTTCTTCACAGTGACTGGGAATGGCTGGGCCTTGTTTGACATTGGGGTCTGCGAGAGTCCCCCTGCCAAGGAGTTAAGCAGTGGTATCAGTTTGCCTTTTCTGTCTCTTGTAGACCTACATTCATTAGTCCAATGTCAGCCTTTGCCACACCTCCTACATATACCAGAAGCCTCATTAAAAGTGGTTCAATTCTTTTTTTTTTTTTTGGTTTTTCGAGACAGGGTTTCTCTGTGGTTTTGGAGCCTGTCCTGGAACTAGCTCTTGTAGACCAGGCTGGTCTCGAACTCACAGAGATCCACCTGCCTCTGCCTCCCGAGTGCTGGGATTAAAGGCGTGCGCCACCACCGCCCGGCAAAAGTGGTTCAATTCTACAGAGAGGGATAACATCAATTTGACTAAATTATTTGAAAGAATTTGTGCTGTTGAATCTAACTGTTAGAAACTGTTGAAAAGTTATGATATGTCCAAGGATGAGACATTATCTTTCCTAACCAGTTGGAATCCTCAGTGAGAACAGAATACCGGGCAGAAGATTTAGACTTTAAAAAAAGGCAGTAGTTAAAAGATTTGAAAAGAATAAGAAATTTATTGAAATTGATGAGCAGGGAGAAAAAGGTACAAGGACAGGATTTAGCCTCATCAGTACATGCCAGAAGCTGGGATGACTTAAACAGAGTTTCAACTGCATATCCAATAATTTCCTCAGAAAGACCATCTGGCGCAAAGTACCCTAAGGTAGTCAAAGAATATGCATGGAAACCAATATGTATGAGTGCTCTAAAAGAAAGAAAACAAGCAACAGTTTCTTATGGGCTACGTTAACCATTTTTCAGGGAAATGGGGAAAATGTGAGCTTCAAGCATGAACAAAGGCAACTCCACACAATTGGCTTCAATTAATCTCAGCGGTCCTAGAAAATGGACCTCAGCTGCCTTTGAAGTGTTATTAGAGAGAAGAGGCAAATTTTTTTAGAGCAACAGGGGAAAGAAAAAGGATTTGAGACTTTCCAAGATCAAATTCTTGGTGAGGATCATTACTCTGATTCTCAGGAACAAGCTTACTACTCACCTTGTTCCTATGCAGCACAGCAGCTTTAAATACTTGAGATAGGATTCAGGAACCAAGAAAAAGGGATGAGTCATATACTAGGGTTAAAAAGGGTCAGACAGAACCCTTTACTGACTTCTTACAAAGATTAACTAAGGCTATACAATTAGAAGCTAGACGTGTACTAATTGAATCCTTGTTTTTTTAAAATGCCAACTTAGAATGTAAGAAGATCTTTGGGCTTTTAAAGGTTATATCAGTGCCCATAGATAAATGGATCTTGCACACAACGAATGCTGAGACATTTGACTATAGTACTGAAGCTTGGGTAGGAGAAGTAATTTCCAATGCTTTGAGGAGACACCAAAATGCCAAATGTTTTAATTGTGGAATAATCATCTAAGAAGGGACTGTAGGTTCCTAGGAATTTCTAGGAATAATGTCTCCTGTAGCAATTGCAGGAATAGAAGGACTCATGCCTAACTTAGAAAAAAATATTTGTAATGGCATGTGCTATATAATGAATGCTATCTACACAAGTTTCTAACAGTAATAATATAAAAATGTTGTAGAAATTCTGTTCGTTTTTATGATTTTCAGACTTATGTTTTTTGCTTCTTTGCCTTTTTATTTTAATTTATTTTCTTTAATTTTATTTTACATTCCATTCCATTGCCCCACCACCCCTGCCTCCCTCCTAACCCACCCCCTTTCTTCTCTTCCCAATGGGTAAGGGCTCCCCTGGGGAGTCAACAAAGTCTGGCACATCAAGTTAGGGCAGGACCAAGTACCCCCTCCCTCATTAAGCCTGAGCATGACATCCTACCTTCAGGAATGGATTCAATACACTAGTCTATACATCAGGGATAGAGGGATAGATTATGGTCCTACTGCCTTGTGCCTCACAGATTCCAAGCTTGACCACTGTCTCCCATATATGGAGGGCCCAGTTTGGTCTCATGGAGGTTATACAGTGGTCAGTCTAGAGTTCCCGAGCTTCCACAAGCTTGGTTCAGCTGTCTCAGTTCTGGCTGTCCTATTTTTTCTTTTTTTTTTCATGAAAAATTTCAACAAGTTTATTTGAGCAAATAAGAATTCATAGATTAGGCAACTTCAAACAGGAAATAGTTTTCAACTATGATGAGAGAATACAAGGGCAAGACTTTACAGAGAGAAACAGAAGTAAGTCAGAAGAAATGTTTGATTGGATATAGTGGTAGAATTGATCTGTTTGGTGTCTCTTGATTAAAAGTTCTTTTTTTTCCAAATTTTTATTTGTTTGTTTATTTATTTATTTATTTAAGATTTCTGCCTCCTCCCTGCCATCACCTCCCATTTCCCTCCCCCTCCCCCGATCAAGTCTCCCTCCCTCGTCAGCCTGAGGAGCAATTAGGGTTCCCTGCCCTGTGGGAAGTCCAAGGACCATCCACCTCCATCCAGGTCTAGTAAGGTGAGTATCCAAACTGCCTAGGCTCCCACAAAGCCAGTACATGCAGTAGAATCAAAAACCCATTGCCATTGTTCTTGAGATCTCAGTAGTCCTCATTGTCCGCTATGTTCAGCAAGTCCGGTTTTATCCCATGCTTTTTCAGACCCAGTTCCTACATATAACCCCAGCAGCACAGACATTAAGGGCATCATTGAATAAATGGGACCTCCTGAGACTGAGAAGCTTCTGTAAAGCAAAGGACACTGTCACTAAGACAAAAAGGCAA
>NC_022015.1:63600214-63612411 GCF_000317375.1 Microtus ochrogaster | reverse complement strand
CCAAAATATATAAAGAACTCAAGAAACTAGACCATAAAAGGCTAATCAACCCAATTATAAAATGAGGCACTGAGCTGAACAGAGAATTCTCAACAGAAGTTCAAATGGCCAAAAGACACTTAAGGTCATGCTCAACTTCCTCAGCGATCAGGGAAATGCAAATCAAGACAACTTTAAGATACCATCTTACACCTGTCAGAATAGCTAAAATAAAAAACAACAATGATAGCCTATTTCTTCTTTTATTTTCCATAGAAATTATTATATTATTTTATTCTTATTTTTTGAGATTATAATATAATTATATTTCTCCCATCCCTGACCTCTCTCAAAACCTTCCCATATACTCTTCCTTACTCTCTTTCAAATTCATGGCCTCTTTTTTCACTAGTTGTTAGTGTACTAGTTGTTACTAAACTAGTTGTTATTGTAGTTGTTATTGTTATTGCACACCTCTTGTCCATATATAATGTTACTTCTATGTATGTTTTCAGGGTTGACGATTTGGTACTGGACAACTAATTGGAGTGTTCTTCCCTGGGGAGGACCACCTTTTCTGCTCCAAGCTTTCCTCCATTTCCGATAGTTCTTTCTGTAAGACTGGAGCCTTATGGACCTTTCCCCATCTGCTTTATCATGACCACGGACGTTGTCCTTACTCAGATCACATTTGGGCAGCCATGTTGCTGAGACTTTAGGATATAACTTCTGATGATGACAAACAATGATTATATAAGTGTCATGCATAATTTTTCTAGGATATAGACATAAATTTACATAATTCTTATAAAATGTAATTTTCATAAGAAGAGATTTCTATGGTATTAGATCAGCAACAACCAAAATATTGTTTATAAGGCATTTTATATCTAAAGCAGTTAGATTTTCATAGAATATAGAACCGCTTTTTAGTAACATTTGCAAAATATTAGCTTTAAAAGGTCTAATGTCTTAAGTTTCCTATTATTTTTTCAGCCTTCTAACAGAATCAGGGCTCATTATAATTTCTGTTTAGATTTAAATCTTTTAATGAGCATTTTATAGCTCTGTTAAATAGGGGTATCACTCCTGTGATATACATGAATCACTAGGTGGTAAGCATTTTAAATATTATAAAAGATGTTTGAAAATGTGAATTTATCTAAAGGATTCCCTAAGGTCATTTTTAATGTCCTCATATAAAACTACAAGCAAAAAGCTTCCTTAAAAATAGTGTTCTTAGTAATATTTATAAAATAAATTGGCTTACAGAACAAGATTTTATGTTTTGCTAAGATAATTGCTTATGATTCTGCCTTAGACTACTTAAAAACTCAGTCTTAGGGAAGTTACAACCATGCAATCACAACAATATGACTGAAATCTGAACAAAGACACCAGTTGATGAGAAAATTAAAAATAATTTTACAATTATTTATAATTATAAAAGAGGGAGAATTATCCTTTCACAGAGATCAGACACCTAAATAGCTTTCTAATCCTGTGACAAGCACATGTGTGTGTATGTGTGTGTGTACATACATATATACATATGCAGTCCTAAACAGACTCAGTAGATTGCATTTATATATATATATATATATATATATATATATATATATATATTCTCTCTCTCTCTCTCTCTCTCTCTCTCTCTCTCTCTCTCTCTATATATATATATATATATATATATATATATATATATATTCTCTCTCTCATATATATATGTATATATATATATACAGAAAAATGGAAAATTCACAGAGAATATATATATATATATATATATATATATATATATATATATTCTCTCTCTCTGTCTCTGTCTCTCTCTCTCTCTGTCTCTCTCTCTGTCTCTCTCTCTCTCTCACACACACACCACATGCACACACACATAACAATAATTAAGAATAAGAGTCCATGAATTAGAAAAGGAGTGGGGAGGGACATAGGAGGTGCTGGAAGAAAGAAAAGGAATGGGAGACGTGATGAAGTTATATTTTAATCAAATTAAAAAAAGAAAACCTAGTTTTAACAAAGTCAAGTTACATCTACTTATTTCCTTGTGTTAAAGTCATTAACAACCATCTCATAAACTATTATTTTAAAGTAATTCTAGTCATCTAATACCCTACATATCTGTCCCAACCGGAAGGACACAAACGGGGGTCCCTGACAAACCTGGAGGGGAGGAATAAAAGGGCAAGAGACACAAGGAATGACAGCAAGACAGGCTTTCTGATCAAGCTGCCACTTTATTCTTCTGAGAAGAAGCTGTTATATAGCAAACAGGCAGCGGGGAGGGAAGGGTGTCAGGAAAGTCCAGTCTTCTGGAATTCAGGTCTAGAAGGTCTTTGGCCAGACTTAGATTATCATGGCTGGTCCACACATTTCCACCTTCACAAGCAACGATGACAGGACCCAATCTTGGGTCCTGCTCTTATCTATCACTGGGAATGTGTGGAGCTGTATGTTGGAATCTTATCTAAATATTATGCCTACATGTAGAGAGTTGGAGATATGTAAATTTAATATCTGCAAGGCAATCAATGAGTGTTCGTTTCATACAATATAACTGGATTGCCAGTATGCCAAACAGCAAAAATTGTAACCTTTCTTGTTTTGAATCAATACCATTCAAATGAAAAACCTGGCGTTTGAGCAGTCCTGCTACCTAAAATGTGATCTTCATACATTTGCTTTGACTAAGGAAACAGTTTGTTGTTGCACATACAGGATACATCAAAAAATGAGAATATTTTTATATTGAATCTATAGTATGCAATGAGTTGAATATATAAAATTTTAAAACAAAATGAACAGTACTGTCCCCTTCAGTTCCAACAGGTCAAAATGTTTTGTGTGTCGACGTGGCATGTTTACCAAATTAAATATTCTAATTTTGCATCAAAAGTAGATGTGTGTGTTTATGATTTTTGTGTAGCTGTGGTACTGATTGCTGCAGACCCCTTAATTTGTTCATTATATTTATGTTCCCCAAGTATAAAACCTTCTAAAATGCAGAGCTTATAATGTAACTTCACCAAGACAGTTTCCTCCAGAGCAATTTTTCAGGTTTTCACATTCTTAATTGTACCATGACTGTTTGCTCTAAGCAAAGATGTGTCTAAACACTATGTGCTCCAAAAGTACCTCCTAATAATAGAAAATGTGAACATTGGTCACCTAAGAAAAATGTGCAATCATGTACACACTGTGATTACTTAGAGAATTTTTCTCCCGTTTGTACTTCAAAGATAAAATTAAGTGAAGATGCATGCATAAATATAACCAATTATTGACAAACCTTGCTATTTTAAAAATTTAAACCAAAATTCAAATGTATCTGTGAGAAAACACTAGTATGCCTCAATAGAAATGATGTTGACATGATGTTATTAATCATAATTATTATGCTGCATCCAACTAAAATAACTTGGACTGCTCTCAACTGTCAGACTTTTTGCAGAATTCTTACAATGGTTCTTCTAAGACATTATCACACTTTTGATCATCTCTAAACAAAGAAAGAAATTCACAGAAAAGGACCCTAGCAAGTACTTTTGAACAGACTTGTGTTAAAATATTTGCTCTTATTGGTTGCGTTTTTGCATTGTCCTTATAAAACTTTGCTACTGTTGTCTGTTGTTATGCTGTAAGATAACCTAAACAGTAGAGTAGCGTTTTTGATATGCTGGGGCATTATTCAGCTAACAGAGAGAAGTAAGTTAGGCTAAGCTCTCCCAGAGTCTGTTATATTTGTTTTTTAGATTTAATTTAAAAAGTTTTAATTGGGCATACATAAATGTCTTTAGGGGTAGATATGTGAACATGAGTGCAGATGTCTACGGGGGCCAGGACTTGGAATTAATCAGATTACAGAACTGGAGTTACAGGCAGTTATGAGGCTTCTGACATGGGCACTGGTTAACTTGACTGGGGTCCTCTGGAAGAGCAGTAAGCCCTCTTCATTGGCGAGCCATCTCTCCAGCCACTAGACTCCATTCTTCTACCCAGATTTTCCAATTCCAGAATTCTGACTGTTTGTTTTCTTTATTGCCTCTATTGCAGTTTTCAATTCTTAAATTGTTTGCGTTGTTTGTGCCAAATGTTTTATTATTTTTTTCTTAGGTTTCCTTAAGAGATTTATTGATTTCTTCCAATTTTTATATTTGTCCTTTTCTCCATTTCTTTAAGGGAATTTTTTCACTTCTTCTTCACAAAGTTATATTGAAGGGCATGTTCTTCTGCTTCTTCTGGGTTAGGATGTTTAGGTCTTCCTTTTGTAGGACCACCAGGTTTTGGTGGTGCCATATTGGTTTTTATGTTGCTGGATGTGTTCTTACATTGCTGTCTGCCTATTTTTTCCTTCAGTGGGCTCAGGTGGGGCCTGGGCTTCAGGAGATTCCTCTTCCTCCAATCTGTGAAGGTGGGGCCTGTGGCTTAGGTGGATGTTGATAAGGCTCTGGAGCTCCTCTTCAGGGGCAGCCTGGACCATGGCTCCAGTGGTCAAAGATGCAGTGGAGGATGGTCACAGGTATGTGGAGGCTGCTTGGGCTCTCTGGGGCTTGGTGGATGGGAGTAGGGAAACGGGGTGTTCCTCTCTGGACAAGGGCCTAGAAATCTGAGCCCTTTAAGCAAAGACCCAGACACTTACCTCTCCAGGGGCAGTCTGGGCAAAGGCTTAGGTGGTTACAGATGTGATGGGGGATGGTAGTGGACGTGTGGAGGTTGTTTGTGGACTCTGGGCCTTGGTGGGTGGGAGTCTAGACTCCTTTCTTAAAAGTCACTCCTAGTCCTCAGTTGGATCTAATAGAAAGAGGGTTTTATTAGCATTGATTGCTAGTCATCTGTCACTTCCTCCCTGACATGGGATCAGATTAGACCAAGAAGAACAGGATTCTTCCTGGCAGTGAGGGACAAAACAAATGAAACCAAACCACAAGACGGTTAATTAGGAATGTCTTTAGAAAGTTGTTCAGACCTAGGGAAGTTGTCAGACAGCAAGAAGTTGTCAGAATCAAATAAAGTCACTCTTGAAGTGCTGGTTGGTACATACTTGTAATCCTAGCACTTGAAAGGCCAAAGCAGGAGGATTGATAGTTTGAGTTAGCAAGACACTGTCTCAGAGCTAATAACAAAAACTTTGTTACCTGTACATTCTTCTCAAAAAATAACTAATACCAAGGGGTTATGGATTTCCTTTTCTTTGTGTGTGTGTGTGTGTGTGTGTGTGTGTGTGTGTGTGTGTGTGTGTAGTGTGCATGTGTGTATATACATGATTGCATGCATATGGGCATGTGTATGGGTATGTGTACATGCATGTGGAAGTCCAAGAACTTACTTATTTGAGTCAGGATCTCATGATCAAACACAAAACTCTCTGATATGTCTAGTCTTATTAGTCAGCTTTTGTTGGCAAAATCCCCTAGCTTCATCTTCTTTGTCCAGAATTACAGATGGGTCACAATACCTACCTGGCATTTACGTGAGTTCTGGTGACCTGTACTCCAGTCTTGACACTTGCTGTCAGGCTCTTCAGCCACCAAGCCTTCCCCAAGCAATATTTCTTATGCAAAGTTACCTGACACTAACTGAATAGCTTCTAGCCTGTCAGTTCTATTCTGTTTATAATATTGATTCCAGTAATTTTTATACATGTCCAGCAAATCACTCCCAAATCCCTCAAAATTGATGTCTGGAAATGAGCCGGAGGAAACTTTCACAATCCCAACAGGAGAGGAGATTTTCTAGAGACCCACGGGCACTTCCCTTTCACTATAAAGCTAGTGAAACAATAGACTCTAAAAGCTTAAAATTTCTTACAGAATCTCATGATGGAGGAAGAGAAAGCCTGAATACTGGTACTGGGAGGTAAGGCTTGCCTTTCAGTAAAGGATTTCACATAGTTCTGAGAGTTTAATTCAACATATGTGCACTACTTAGCCCTTGTTCCATTTTTTATAAAGTGTAGCACTGTTGTCTACAGGGAGAAAAACTAGACCTCATCTTCCTCCTACGGTGGCAAAATCATCAATGAATCCAGTTCTTTAAAATGATCCTAATTTTAAAATACAGCTGGATTATTCAATTAGGTTAGTGAATCTAAGTGGTCTAGAGATGAGACTCGGGGATGAAATTGAAGGAGGGAAAGGGAGAAAATTGTGACATCAGCCAGTAAAGTGAAAAACTACATGGAGAATTAACACAGGTAAGTAGCTACAGACTTCCTCACAAGGATCCTTTCCCTTTGCCATTTCTTGGTCTTTACACCCATATGAGTCCATAAGTAGGCATTTATTCAGAAGCTCTGGTTATATGCAGAATCCTTTCCCAGGGCTTAGGAAAATTAATGATTCAAACACAAAACCTCTGACCAGGTAGAGCTTACATTTTAGTACAGTGTAGGATGAGAGAAGCAAATAAACAATAAAAACATAAAGTTAGACATAAAAAGTTAATTTCAGAGATCAATAGATGTTATCAATCAATAATATACAATTATGGCCAATGGCAAGAAGGGAACAAAATAAATAGTATGAAGGGGTCAATGCAGGACTTTTGAGGTGAACATAATAAAAATCCAAGTTACATTAAAGAGAGCAGAGAATTTATCCGCCCAAGAAGGTGGATACAATACTGGGATATGACTGGGATTAAATGAGTAATTTAGGATCCAGGTTTGTGGGACCTTACCAATGGCAAATTGGATCCAGAAAAAGCTACATTCTACCTTGCCTAGCATCTAATATTAGCTGACTTAGATTCATTTTCCTTACTGTCTTTTCCCCAGAAACCTGCCCAATTTACCGAAAACAATCCTAGCAAGTTATAACAACTCATCCCTGAAGACGGCAAGGCATCTGTGGGGAGCGGTAAATGAGTGGGAGGAGAGAGCATGTCTCAAACAGAAGAGAATAGTTAAGCTCTACAACAACACATGGCTTCTACAGCCCAGCCTTGGCTTTCCAGCTGATTCAAAGTACCCTGCACTGACACCGAGTTTTAGCTATGCTTGTATTAAGTACCAGGACCTGTACACAAGAAGAAACACACACATTCTTTCCAAACAGATTTTTTTTGTTTAATTCCAAGTTTTATCGTATCTTGTCAGGTAATAAGTTTAATCATCCCAATATGACGAACATAAAATTATGGGAGAGTACATAATATCTGCACTAAAACTCCCATTTGGAAAGAACAGGAGACATAGACCAGCTACCTCTGGTGCTCATTATATTCAATGTATTACTGAGCTAGAAGACCAAGACCTTGCCGCCCTGGTCCATAAAAAGGTCCTTAGACAAGTTGGTCTTCCCTGACTCTTGATGCCTGAGCATAGACATTGATAACACAGTTGGGGGCCATAGCTTATATCCCAAACTTGGTTCAGTTACTCATACTCAATAAGACAATTAAAAGATCCATCTTAACAGTGGAAAGCTAAAAAATAAAAGAGGTGTATTCAACGTGGTCACATTAAAAAGGGGAACAGAAAATCTAGTATCTCCCCTAAGTATGAAGTAAGATTAAAGTTTAAGTAAAGGACCAGCGATAGGCACTCACTCATAAACAGACACAGTCAAGGTACTATCCTGCCCACCACTGACCCATCACTCTCTGGGATCCAATCTCATCCATTAATTTCAGCTATGTTATAATATAGGGACAAAAGTTTCCCCTCTGACTGGCACCTTTTTCCTCTGCTGGGATGAGATTTCTGGAGAAAGCTCTATTTCTTTGGAGTAAATTGTTTTCATAGTCTGATAGTCAGATTAAAAAGAAGCATAAAATATTCTAAACTATCTCCATTCTGCTAGACCAGTTACATGCCCCTGGACTCTCTAGATAAACCTGAGGCAGATTTAGAGTCTTCTTAGTGTAACAATGTTGTATCCACTTATTGTTTGTATAATTTCCATACTGTTCTGTGGTATTTTTGTACTATTGCTTAACCACCAACATCAGAAATGTTGGCAAAATGTGTCTCTCAGAGTTGACCCAGTAACAAATTCTATTTATTGAGACTCTCTGAGTTTTACGCATTATACTATACATATCAAGATGAAAACTGAGGACATGCTGTCTTCCCAGACGGTAGGTGATCTTCCTAAAAAAAAAATACCCTTAAATTACTAACTAAGCGAGATCTAATTCAGTAGCAGGCAGCTGGGGGTGGGGAGTATTCTGATATTCTCATGACAGCTTAATTGGACTGAACCTCATGGAAGATCGTGAAAGCAAAACAGATATCAGAATAGGAATCCTGCTACTCTGACTTTCTACTAGCTCAGAATGGCTGTACCAGTCCAAAATTCTAAATCCCCCACTAAATAACCTTATGAAAATGTAGAATGTTTTAGGAAACAGATAGGATAGACTAGCCTTTAAAAAAAACCCTATTCACAACTCTTTGGTAGATATCAGTGAAGTGCAATGGGGAATCAGAGTGAGTGAGCATGAGAAAGACCAAGACAAAGTTCTTCAACAATTACTCTAGCCACCATGGCTAGCATGACACTACTCCATACTGGAAAGGATACTGTTATGTTCTACAGCTAATGAGAGCTGTATATTAGTGAAGTAGGGTGAGCCCATTCCTATTTTCAGTGAGATACTGAGGACCAAAGTAAAGCCTGACCTCCCATTACAAGTTATTATTCATTCACTAAATTTCTCAAAAATAGTTTTTGTGTGGCTACCATTTCCCAAACATGGAGTTGGGTATAGACTATAAGTGAATGTGAAGAACAGCCATGGTCTTCACCCTCATAGATGGGGAGTTGAGATTTAAAAGAAGAATCCTACAAAGTCAAACAAGTCACAAAGTAAGTAATGTAGCTGATACTATAGAAAGACAGAATCAAGATAGGTAATTATTCTAGAGATATTCAGTGAAGACATGTGCAAAGAAACATGTGACCTAATAGCTACAGTATTAGTCCAGGTGAAATCTAGTCAGAATTTTCACTCTCAGAAAAAGAGCAGTGCACACGAAGACAAATGGAAAATTCTGAGGCTGTGACCTTCCCACATCTGATTAATAGTACCATTTCCACTAAGCGATTCAGAGAAGAGCAAAACACACAAGAATATCTCTTTCCACTTGCCTCTGTGGTTTTCCTTACAGGCATATTTTTATTATCCCTAAAGTCAGAAGAGGACAACTAGAAAAATCCTACAGTTTAGGAGTCCGAGGAAATAAACTTCCTCTTAAGCAAGTTTCTTTTCTATCTACCTCCAAATTATCATTTCCAACAACGTCCTATCTGCCTTTCCATGCCATGACACCTTCACCCCATGAAATGGCCTCCACGTCTGAAAACAGCTGATAGGCAATGACAGCTGGTATGTTCCCTAGAAATAGCTGGCCTTCCCTCAGATGTGACTTTCCATGAAGTAGCTTGCTGCCCCTCAGAGCAGTTGACCTGCCATAGAATTATGTCCTCTCCCATGTCTCCCGGGTGGATGTGAAATTAACTGTTCTGAGTTTGTTGAAGTCACTAGGGCCATGCACAAAAAATAAATAGTTGTGCATGACTAAAATGAATAATCTATTATCAGATACATTTACATAATTAAGCTTGCTCCGGAAAATTGGCAGAGCACAGACTGGCAAAGTGACATTGCATAATATCGACCACAAAGCCCTGAAATGTGATTCTAGCAGAACACAATGAAGTCAGAACTCTGTGTGGACAGATGAGATAATGCATTAGCTCGATGGCTGAAGACAAGCTACATGCATAGAATTTGTTAAACGTTTCTTCTTTTTGAACAGAATAATAAGACTTCAGACCAGGACAGTGGCTAGAGGCAGTGTATACTGACAGCAAAATGCCATGCTGACTGTCAGAAAATATTTCATTTCTGATATGTTTTTCAGCCTCTGGCTACACACACAACTACGCTTTGTATTATTTCTTCACTGTTTAAATAATCTAAAAGTGGTTCCCTTACCTGCCTAATAGATTATAAAATGCACAAAGGAGGAAAACATCCTACTGTGAGGATATAAGAGGCCATCAGATACCTACTTCATGACTGTGGAATCGGTGGTAGCCATGGGTTGCTGTATGCTCTATGGGGTTCATCCAGAGGTAGAAAAGTTTTTCTCTGAGTTTTCCCTGTGTCGTGTCACAGAGAAACATCAAAGCAGCACAGAAACCTGGGGCTCCAGTTCATTGTTTCTTGTAGAAGAATTTCCAAGAGTGTGAGATGGCTGACAAGTGCTATGGGACTCTTCATAAAATATGTGTCTGGCTAAGCAGGCTTGGTAGTTTAAATCTAATTTGGATCTCATAATTTCATAGATAGTAGTACTATTAGGAGGTGTGGCTTTGTTGGAGTGCGTATGGCCTTGTTGGAAAAAGTGTGTTCCTGTGGGGGCAGCGTTTGAAATTTTCTATGCTCAAGATACCACCCAATGTGTCAACCAACTTTCTGTTGTCTGCAAGATGTAGGACTCTTAGCTACTTCCAGTACCAAGTCTCCCTGCCACCGTCATGCTCCCCATCAGGGAGTTAATGGATTGAACCTCTGAAATTATAAGCAAGCCACCCCCAATTAAGTGTTTTCTTGATAAGAGTTTCTGTGGTCATGATTTCTCTTCACAGCAATAAAAACACTAAGACAGAAGTTGGTGCCAGGAGTGGGGTATTGTTGTGATAGGCCTGAACAAGCTTTTGTTTGGAGTAATGTGGACTTTGGTAGTTTGGGTTAAGAAAGCACTGGAATGCTTTAAGCACTACTTAATGGGTCATACTAGTTAAGAACATGGAAAACAGAGGTTCTAAGAGTTATTTGAACTCTTGGGGTCTCACTCAAGAGGTTTCAGAGGGAGAAAATTTTAGTATGTTGGCTAGAGAGTTGTCTAGAGATTTTTCTTGTCATAGTTTGATGAATAAAGTGGCTGCCTTTTGCCCTTGTGCAAAGAGTTTTCTCTTTAATAGTTTCCATGGTCATGGTGTCTCTCCACAGCAATGAAAATCCTCACAAAGACAACAGGAAAGTCAGAATTGCCTCTCTCAGTACCTGCACAAAGAAAACCCATGATTTCTATGACTTTCCTACCATATGTGGGATGAAGAGAAGAAGAAAGAAAGGAAACTTCCAGCAGAGGAAGATAGATCAGGATAATATAAAGACTGCTGTGATAGACTAACGGGAGGCACCATCCTCTGCAGGAGGCTACCTGTTAGGAATGCTGATTATTGATTCCACTTGGAAAGCCTCAGGTGCAAATGCTACAAGGCCAAGCCCTTGAACTATGCCATTCATCAGAAGTCCCAGAACATCTGAAATATTGAGTTATGTCATAAGCATGAAAAGAAAAAGAGTGAGCCAATAAGAGATAACACCTCAAAAGATAAGGTTGCAAACAGGTTTTCCTCTCTGGACAGCAGACACTGATCAAAGCAGGCATCATGACCATTTTAACAGCCATTTCAGTAGACGGGCAGCCTGGGTAAAAGGGCTGACAGGATTACATCTGAACTTGAAAAACTTTAAGGAAAGAATAGAAGATATTCATTCACTGGGTGTGTTTCCCAGACTTAAAGCTATTATTCGGGAAAGTAAATAAATGGCAGAGATGGATCCTGAAGAAAATGTGAAAGACTTATAGACAAAATGAAACACTCTGATCCTAAAATTGGTTCAGAAAAACTCAGTACAAGAAATGAGAATCACCTACCGAAGGTACATGATATCGAGAGAATAAAAACGGATCAGAGAAATACAAGACTGGAAAAGGTTAGGAATTTACAGTCCAGAGGGTGTCATGGGTAAGGTAATTATGAGATGTGAGAGTGAGCACACCTCAGAGCTAACAGGAATGTCTTTGAGCTTTTCTAAATCTATTGTTGTGTCAGACACCAGTTAAGAAATAGGCCTGGCATCAGGAGCCAAAACAAAATGCTTTATTGCTGATGTTTATAATAATGTGTTTCTATCATAAGGTTTGGGTCACTGATGGACAAAATACTAATTATAAATAAGATGTTAAATTTATAGAAACCTTGGTTCCCTATGAAATACTTAGGACTATATAAAACTTGTTCCTCCTTTGACATTAATAAATTTGACTGTGGCTTTTCCTTTAGGTGACCTGTTGACTTCCCAATTTCTTTTTTTTTTTTTTTTTTTGGTTTTTCGAGACAGGGTTTCTCTGTGGCTTTGGAGCCTGTCCTGGAACTAGCTCTGTAGACCAGGCTGGT
>NC_022015.1:63593474-63600114 GCF_000317375.1 Microtus ochrogaster | reverse complement strand
TTTTTTGGTTTTTCGAGACAGGGTTTCTCTGTGGCTTTGGAGCCTGTCCTGGAACTAGCTCTGTAGACCAGGCTGGTCTCGAACTCACAGAGATTCGCCTGCCTCTGCCTCCCGAGTGCTGGGATTAAAGGCGTGCGCCACCATCGCCCGGCTTCCCAGTTTCTTTACAATGTTTGCTGAAGATGTTGGTTTGAAGATATTCACCTCAAGCCTATTGCCGAGCCCTTAAATTAGACCAAATACCTATAATTTAGACAAATTCTCCTTCTCTGTCGTAGTGACTTTCAGATCCTTATGTTTTTCCACACAGATACACACATCCACACCGTAGCGTTTACTATTACTGGAAACTTCTGCCCACAAAAGTTCAATTATCCATACATTCATTCATTTTGCAAGAACCTGTCAAATACCTACTTCACTCAAATCATTGTGTTATTCACTGCAAAAGTAGTTAGAGTTAAAAACAGACATCCTGTCCCCATGGTGCTTATAAACTATTGAAGGTGATAAATATGCTGCAGCACAATTAGAAAAGATCATTATAAATGCTTTGCTGGCATTTTCTGGGAGGCCCCAAGGAGAGTATCTATATTGGATGATGTCTGTCATGTAATGCTTCCTGGTGCAGGTAATGTCGACACTGAAGATTTAAGAATGATTATGAGTTAATCAAGCTTGCATGAGTGACCTGTGAGAGAAGAGCCATGCTCAGACAAAAGAAACAATTGCTTAAAGGTAACAAGAAGCATGGAATAGTTAGGGATCTGAAAGTAACTTCAAATGGTGTAATCAATAACTGTCTTATAATCTCACTGGGGAATAGAAAGATGATGCACAGATTTTTGGCTTCAGCAAATAAGAAACTGTCATTGTTATCCACTGTGCATTGGAGAAAAAGCAAAACCAAGAGAAACATAAGAGTTTAATTTGGTAAGCATTGAATTCTGATACACAGAGACAGCTCTGTGAAAATATTAAATCTTTGTCACCATTGATCACCTCCACCAGAGAATTTACACGCACATAGAAATTCTGTCTTGGATGTCCCATCCTCTGAGACTCAGCTTAAGTGGCATCCATTTCTATAAGGCAGACTGCCATCCATGCTAATCCTGGCATCCTAACTTCATTTTTATTGTACCCCTCTCCTTTAGATACAGATCATTTACGTATTTAAACAGTGACCTCAAAAAAAAGTAACCTCAACAAATGTGTGGTTTAAAATTATCAAACAACATTTTAGTTTACTTTTTAGCTTTTATAGTACTTAGAATGTCTAAAGTTCTGAGCCCATGGATTCGTTTCTCATTCTAAACCTTTTTTGCTAATGCTAATACAAATTTTTAAAAAATGGCTAAATCACAGCACAGCATCACTTTAAGTACTGCTATAATGCATCCTTCAATGCGGGAGGGGGAGGGAGATCTCTACATTTAACAGATTTTATGTAGCTACTCTTTTAAGTTGAATGAATAAATGAATGAATGAATGAATGAATGATTACTGCATGGATAAGAAAAGCAGAGTGAAGAATTACCATTTTAATAGCCTTATAGGAATGAGCCATCTTTGTGAGTGAATCTATAAGCCCACAATTTGAAAGGCTGTGCTGTAATAAAGAATTAGTCAGTTTGAACAAAGTGCTACACACTTGTAAATCCTGGTAGCTGGGGTTTGAGGCAGGAGGATTGAAAGTTCAAAGATGAGCCTGGGACATATAATGATATCAAGGTTAAATGGTGAGACTCTTTGCTTCCATTGAAAACAAAGCAAAACAAGAACAAGAACAAAAGAAATAGCTAAAATCATATCTCTACTAAATAAACAAGAATATGGGTCTTTAGTGTAGAAGAGAAAGAAGATGACCATGAAAAAAATGCAGCAAATGAGTAAGTAAATGAACCTTTGGGAATATAGCTGTGTGCTGCAGCTTTTACCTGATTCAGCAAGCATCTTGGTTTGCCTGACTCCTCAATAGCTTTACTCAAATACAAGACTATTCCTGTGCAAATTCACCCATCTGGATCAAACCAAAAAAAAAAAAAAAAAAAAGGAATGTGTGAGGAAAGTAAGAAGCATGCTGGGAACAGAAACTCATATCCCTAAGAGATCAAGGGTTGGTGAGCCCTGAGGATGTGGTAGCCATCAGATATGATGAGCATGTAAAGTCATTTTATTTAACTACCTGTAGTGGCTAATTTTATGGAGCCACAAATAACCAGACATTTGATTAAGCATCACTTGGATGTATCTGTGATGATGATTCTCTATGACACTAATATTTGAATCGGTAGACTGTGTAATGAGTTTTCAATCCCTGGTATTAATGATCTCATGAAAAATTTTTAAGGCTTGAATCAAGAGGCCTTATCTGCTCTCCAGTACAGTGGTCCTCTGCTGTCTTTAGACTCAGGCTTGCATTGAGATATATGTCATTGGTGCTACTGTGTCCCCACCTTGCTGGATGAAGCTATGGGACATCTGAGGCTTCTTCATCATGACCTAATTTCTCAACTCCTACATATCTATATATCATCTATCTATCTGTCTATCTATCTATCTATCTATCTATCTATCTATCTATCTATCTATCTATCTATCATATATATATATATACATACTCTTGTTAATTTATTCTCCTACCCATAATAGCATTATATATGATAGGTATAATTATATCACTATATCTTACATATTACATCATGTTATATTAGTAGTTTTATATCACTCTAACACAGACAATTCAAGAGATATATTTTTTCAAGTTTTCAGAGAGTTTTAATTTATCAGGGTGAGAAAGGTAAGAAATAGCAGTTCATGGTTACAGGAGTGTGAATTTTATGTTAGTCACATTATGATAGACCAGGAAACAGAAAAAACAAGAGAGGAACCTGAAGCTGGGTATAACTTTAAATGCCTCTTCTTAGTGACTTGCTTCTAGCAGGTAGGCCATACCATCTAAAGGTTCCAAAACTTCCTCACATGGCATGGCCAACTGAGGAGTATGTGTTCAAATATTAGCCAACTAGTGGTATTTCCAGCTCAAAAAATTATATATAATATATGTCTTATATATAATATAATATATAAATCTATAATATGGGCATATTATAGAGAGAGTATATTACATGCCATTCTATACATTTAGGTGAAATAGTCATTTGTCAAACATCCTAGGAAAAACTTACACAGACCAAATGACCTATCATATACCTGTTGTGTGATTCTGTTTCTAGGCTGACACAAACATTTACTCACCCCAGGTAGGGAATTGATGTCAGTCCAAAGTAAGGATACCACCAAAGTCACATTTGGTAAACCAATGAGTTTTATCAGGGTTATTTAAAAAATATGGGTGATGGGAATAAATATGTATGGAGGAAGAAGTCTAATGAATCTGGTCAGCTTCAGGAACTTCCTAAAGTTATTTAGCTGTTTCCTTCCTGAGATTAATGTGCTTTAGACTTATACACATGTATGGATATAAAATTAATATGAAAATATATAAAGCTAATAATAAAAGATATAGGTGAATACAGAAACAGACATAGGGGAATTTAAACTAAAACTCTGTCCTCCTCCTTGTTTCTGTGCCTGTAAGTTCATACTCATAAATTCCTCCAAAGGCCATGCAGTGTAAAAGGGGTCTAGCTGGAGCACATACTATCAAGAGAGCCTCTTTCTTCATCTGTTTCTTGTGGCTGCATTTCTTCCAATGGTGACTCAATATTTTCTTACTGTGTTCTTCGAATGATGAAGCCACAAACAGATACCAGCAATAGTCATTAATAAGCCCAGAAGAGGACTCAACTGCCTGGCTTGCATCAAGTTTCCAACTCCATCTTATTTGCTTGTATTTGCTCCCCGTTATCACTCACCCTCCTTTCTCCACCATCTTCTATTACTCTCTGCTAAATGCTCCTCTCTTCCATTCTCTTGTAGCAGTAATATTTGTTTTAGTGCATTCCTTTGTTCTTTGAGAATTTTATACATTTTGATCATGTTATTTCCCTTCTCCAAACGTCTCCCAGATTCTCCCCAACTCTGTACTCAACCAACTTAAAGTGCCCTCTCTCTTAAAAACATAAACAGAAAAACAAAAACTGCATGCATACATGTTCATATCCACTCACATGAGAAAGAGAAACATGGGGTCCAATATGTGCTGTACAACTATTCCTGAGCATGGGGCCTGCTCTAGAATATGGTTGATATACCTAGTCTTACTCAATTGAAGAAAACTGATTTTTCCTTCCCCTGAAGTTTGACTTGGGATGGGACTTAATAACCACTTCCCATTCCCATGTGTTTTTTAAAACATAAAATCTCATGTATTCTAAACTAGCTTTAAAGTCATCATACAGCTGAGAATGACTTCTGATCCTTCTGCCTCTACCTTCCAAGCAGTGGGATTATACAAAATTACCATCATACCCAATTTTATGTGGCTTTTATGCCATGTTGTAGGCAAGTATGCTATGAACTGAGCTACAACCCTAGCCCAGTCTGTGACTACTTCTTAATGAACAATGCATATTAATGGGTTGTGAATTATAAAAGCTGGTGACTTCTGTGGCTTCTCTCTAACTAATTATCACTACTAGTTTTATATTTTCTTTTTCCTACCTTATATCTTCCAAATTCTTTTAAATTATTTTTTGCATAAACAAGTATTGTTGTTGAAGCACTTTTAATTTTAGTATTTTATGCATATGAGTATTTTGTCTGTGTGTATGTATGCATACCACCTGTGTGCCTGGTCACCATGGAACCTGAATTAGAGACAGTTGTGAGCTGCCATGTGGGTGCTGAGACTGAAAACAGACTAGGTCCTCTGAAAGAACAGCCAATGCTGTTAACCTCAAAGATATCTCATTAGCCCCTGGAGTTCTTTTATTATTATTATTACTAATAATAATAATTTCATGATAATGCAAAGATTAGAACTTTTCTTTTTTTAAAAAAAACTGTATTTTACCAAGAGCAAATTCAGAAAAGTTGCCATTATATGTAGGCCAAGCTAATTTTTAGCTTATCTGGATGCCAATAATAAACTCTGTTAATAATATATAGCAAGCTAACAAAATTATATATTTGTTTATATTATATTAATATAATATATATATTTGTATATATATTAGGGTTTCATGGTCTGAGGTGATGAGGACAACTGACCAGGTCTCTTCCTCTTTGTGTGGGAACCTTTAGCTGACTAGCTGTACCTCTTTCCACCCAAATACTAAATTGCCCCAGGTTTCCAGAGGACCTAGCTGGTCATTTCCAGTCTCACCATAAAGGAGGCAGCTACCAGGAGGGGTGTGTGTGTGTGTGTGTGTGTGTAGCCTTGACAGCTCTAAAACCTGGACAATGAAACACCCCACAGAACAGCAGCTATGTGTGTTTGAGATGGCATGTCTCAGGAAGATTGCAGGCATCACACGAAGAGATAGGCTGCACAATGATGACATTAAGAAAGATCTCCATCTACAGAAAGAAGTAAACTATGGTTGCAGAAATGGCATTTGAGATACTTCAGTCATGGTATGAGAATGAATGGTGGCAGTTACCCAAATATAGCACTCCTTGGAGGGGTGCACCGGATAAGGCAAAGAGGAAGGCCCAAAGAACACTGGATAGACAGCCTAAAGGAAGACTGTGGAATCTCTGGTGTGATGATAACACAAGCATCTGGGACTGTGCAGAATAGGAACAGCTGGAGAACCACCATAACCAGGCTGCCCATGCATGCTTAAGCATTACTGGAGCATAAATGACGATGAATGATTATATATAATTTGCTATAAAAAGTGTTGTCTTACATTTGACAAACATTCACAGTGTGTCAGAATTAGTTATATCATAAAGATGCTGAGATGAACAGTTCAAAAACAAGTAGTCTCATAAAGTTTACATTCCTACAGCAGGCAAAAGTTAAGAACACTGAACGTCATCCTGGCAGATTCCAAGGAGTGATGCTAGAGGAAGAAGCGTTAATCATAAAGGGTAGAAGAGTAATGTCCTTGTTAGCTTAGTGAAGGCCTCTCTGTGCAAGTGACCTTTAAGCTAGAGGGGAAAGACACAAAGAAGGGACTAACAGAGCAGAGTTTAGAACGTATGTGAGACCGAAAGAAATGAGAAGCCAATGGAACCAAGGGAGCCAAGGGAGCCTGCGATGGGTTAGCTCTGAGGAGAAACTTTGTCCAGCAGAGATCCTGGGACAGCTGTCACATTGCTAGTTTTCAAAAGCACTTAATTAAAGAACATTAGAACTAACCAGAACTATTTTGAAGCAAAATGGTGTGCACAATTATTTAATTAAAACTTTTGTCATATAACTATATCTCTCACTATGTGAGGTTTCAAAATATACCTATTCTATTAGAGAAAGGGGGCATACCATTAACTTGTGAGAATCTATTCTGGCTAGTTTTATGTCAGTTGGAATCATGCTAAGTCATCTGAGAGCAGGGAATCTCCCCTAAGAAAATACCTCCAGGGCTGGAGAGATGGCTCAGTGGTTAAGAGCATTGCCTGCTCTTCCAAAGGGCCTGAGTTCAATTCCCAGCAACCACATGGTGGCTCACAACCATCTGTAATGAGGTCTGGTGCCCTCTTCTGGCCTGCAGGCATATAGACA